>NW_027326019.1:0-142204 GCF_048594095.1 Paramormyrops kingsleyae
AAACTGCTGGGTTATTTTGGTAACCCAGCGCTGGGTAAAAAAGGGACTAACCCAACGCTGGGTTATTTTGACCCAACAAGTTGGGTTACACGTTTAACCCAGCATATTGGGTTCTGATTTTTAACCCAACTATTAGTTCAAAATGACTACACTGCTGGGTTGAATGTAACCCAAAATGGGTCATAAATTTAATCTAGAAACTTTGGTGATTAAAATTACTAAAATAAAAACAATTCTACAGCAATACATACTTCAGTAATGGAATTTTATTTATGACAAAACATGTAAAAAATGTGTCCATATGAATTTAAGACATTTTTCCCATCTCCACCTCAGCATTAAGACAATTTCTATTAAAATGTATCAAAATGTATCACAGAAACACTGTGACTGAAGTCAGTAACAATGCATCAGACTGAAGTCAGACAAATTAACTTTAGAAAAACACAATTTGAAATATGAAAACTTTTCATAACATTTACATCATGCATAAACATTAATATATCCTGAGATATACAGGAATCATCAGTAAGAATCAATTGCAATGTAATTGCAGAGTAGAGGAAAAATAAAAGTGTGTAGAAGTAATAATGAAAAAGCATCTAACTGACTGAAGTCAGAAAGATTAACTTTAAAATACAAATTTGTGCATAAACATTAACATATCCTGATATATATAAATCATCAACTGCAATGTAGAAAAAAAAATATGTAGAAGTAAAAATGAAACGGCATCAAACTGACTGAAAAAACAAACAAAAAAAAACTTAAGAAAATACAAATTTAAGATTAGGAAAAAATAGGAAAACATTTTATAACTTTCCCATTAACAATTTTGTGCAAACATCAATATATCCTGAGATATAAAGTGACTGAAGTCAAATTTACTTCCAAGAAAATATGTATTTAAAATATGAAAACATTTCAAACGACCACTGCAGCAAGTAATGTACTTTGCTCAAATGCTGTGCCATTTATTATAGCAAAGGCTTGAAAGCAGTGGTTGTCTCCAAGCATGAGAACATAAGAAAATTCAATGGACTCTTCTGAACGAAGGTACTCAGCCATATTGGTCCCAATCTGAAAAAAGGAAAAATAAATAAAAAAGAAATGGTATAGATTCATTAAGAACTCAAAAATGTGTAAAAGTTAAATATCCTTAGAGCTACCTTCAGAACACCTAAAAAACCTTTAGGAGCATTAAAGACCATAACACACCAAGCTATCAGCATTAGTTAACCATGGCCTTAGCACTATGCTTAGAAAATGTCCGTCGAGCATGCTTAGTTTCAAGCCTCCTTTAGCCTGAGCTGAGCTCAGACATTCCCGCCTGCATCAAACCATTTACAGGATTAAAGAAATTACATGTTCGTAGTAAATTAACATCGTTTGCTGTCGAATGTACAACTAAGTCAAACGAATTGAACGAAATGTACCTTACAAGCAGAGCGGGAAATTTATGTGGATGTGCTGACAAAATCAAATTAGTTAAGTAAACTCCGCTATATCAAAACCGTATCTAACACAGTAAATAATTAATAATAAACAAAGTAGATTTAACATATACAAAAGTAATATTTAAAAATTTTACGTTATCCTTTCCAAGCTCCTTCCGATGACGATGTCACGCGCGCTTTCCAGTCCACTGAGCAAGAGATCGGCCGTGAGGCGGAGCACGGCCGTCGCTTAGTCGTTAGGTAATCTCAGTTCAACTGACCGAAAGCCTAAAATTTGCGTGTATATATATTATACAGTAAAGCAAATGTTTTATTTATTATGAACATTGTTAAATACACACTGAATAACTTATGTTTCAGACAGAATTTCACTGGCTTCCCTCTAAAGACGGCGCAAAACTCCGTCAATTCTCGCTGATGTCCCTGGATGTTGACGTGACGTGCGTGCTCTCTTTCACGTCCGCGTTCCCAACCCAGCACTGCTGGGTTATAGATCAAGACCGATTTTCAACCCAAATTGGGTTAAATCAACCCAAATTTGTTACCCAGCAGTCTCAACCCAGCATTTGGGTTGAAAAAACAACCCAGCGTTTTTTAGAGTGTATGCTGATGAAAGAAAGGGTTTAACACAACCCACTGTAATCCCCTAACTGTAAGTCATTTACACGTTGATTCACTTGACTCCAAATAATTTATTATTCTTAAAAAAAAGAGCTTTAGCATAATTGCATTTTTGTGCTTTTTAACCGACCAGCTTACAACTTTACCAAAGCATACATAAATTATATACATATATCATTTACTAATGGTTTGATCATCATTTTTTCATAATTGACACCTTTACTGTGTATACAATGTTGACATTTCAATGATTTATAAGTGATTAATAGCATATTAAATAGCACCTAAATAAGAATTTGCTTAGGATTTGTTTGATCATTTCGTAATATGCTATTGTTTTAAAGATAAATAACGACATGTTTGTAAATCATTAGCATATTACTTAATAATCTTTGTGAACATATAGTCATGATTTGTAAATGATTATTTTATCATTATCTTATCACTTGTAAATGATTTATAACTTAGTCTACAAACCATACACAAAAATATTAACATTTATCATTCCTTTTTGAATGCAGTCATGTTTTGTAAATGGTAGGTTCATCACTAACTAATCACTTGTAAATGACTTGTAAATGTATTAACAAAACATACACAAACTGTTAGCATATCACTTATTAATCATTTATGAATGTTTTGTAAATAATTAGTTCATCATTAACTAATCACTTATAAATGCCTTACAAAGGAACGTTATTATAAAGTGTTACCGAATTCCCAATTGTAATGCCAGTTGAATATAAAATGAATGGTTCGCAAACCGTTGTTTATGTCCCAATTTTGAAGATGCTCCATGCAATGTTAAGCAATGGAAACATATTGGATAAAGCATTATCAACTGAAGTGGGACAGTCACCTTATTATACCTCCTTCAGAGATGGTTCATGTTTTAAGGAAAATCCATTCTTCATTGAAGAAGAGTTCCGCATTGCACTTTGCTTGTATATTGATGATTTTGAAGGGGCAAATCCCCTGGAAACATCTAAAAAAAAACACAAGATGTGTGCCATTTACTGGTTACTCCACAATCTGCATCCAAAGTATCGTTCGTCTCTCCATTCAATACAGCTTGCCATCCTTTGTAAGACCAGTGTGGTCAAGGAGCATGGTTATGGCAAAATTCTCCATCCTCTCATCCAAGATCTTGTAACACTTGAGGAGCAGGGCCTTTACCTGCAACAGCTTGGAGCAAGCATTAAAGGCACTGTATTGTTTGTAGCAGCAGACAATTTGGCAGCTCATTCTCTTGCAGGTTTTTATGAGAGTTTTACGGCTAATCATATGTGCAGATTCTGCATGGCCACCAGGGATGAACTGCAGGTCAGTGAAGTACAGTCTGGTTTCTCCCAGCTCCGAACAAAAGTGACTCATGACAAGCACGTAGAAGATGTTGCTGTGAATCCCACCTTGTCAAAAGAGTGTGGGGTTAAGTCTAGCTGCATACTTAGTGAGAATCTGAAACATTTTCATGTAGTGCAGGGTTTCTCAACCCGGTCCTCGGGGACCACCAGACGGTCCGTGTTTTTGCTCTCTCCCAATTCCCTGCCAATTGGGAGAGAGCAAAAACGTGGACCGTCTGGTGGTCCCCGAGGACTGGGTTGAGAAACCTTGATGTAGTGGATGGTTTCCCACCAGATGTCTTACACGATCTTTTAGAAGGTCTTGTGCCTTTTGAATTATCACTATGTTTTCAGAAGCTAATTGACCAAAAATACATTTCTTTGGAGTCTTTGAATAAGGGGATCAAAGAGTTTCCTTACACATTTACAGACAAAACAGACCGGCCTCAGATTATACCCAAGAGTCACAGCAAAGTCAACAATTTTAGGCAATGCCCATGAAAATTGGACTCTTCTTAGATTACTTCCTTTTTTGATTGGACACAATGTTCCTGAAGGTGACCTGTTCTGGGAGCTGATCATGACTCTTAAAGATGTGGTTGAACTAGCCACATCTCCAAGATTTTCAGAAGACTCATTGGCCTTTTTAGAAATGAAGATCTCAGAACATCGGCATTTGTTTCATACATTGTTTCCCTCTACAAGACTTCAGCCCAAACATCACTACCTAGAGCATTATCCCAAACTAATTCGAACTTTTGGACCATTAATAGATGTTTGGACCATGCGCTTTGAGGGGAAACACAAATTCTTCAAAAAAATTGTCCATGCAACACAAAACTTCAAAAATGTGTGTCTCACACTGGCAGTAAGACACCAAAGAATGATGGCTTTTCACGTAGCTTCTCCATCTTTTTCAAACCACCAGTGGAAATTCAAAAATTGAAAGCTGCTGTTGTTTCTTCATTCCCTGACAATGTGCAGCAGTCCCTCTTTCAGATGAACGGTCAGCAAAACACTGTTTTGGTAGCATCTTCAGTATGTTTGGATGGGATTAAGTATGTACCAGATATGATTGTTTCAGCTGGCTCGTGCTCCGGTCTCCCAGAATTCAGACAGATTACAAAACTTGTAGTTATTAACACTCATGTTGTGTTTGTCTGCAGACAATTGACCTCATGGTATAATGAACACTTAAGGTCCTATGAGCTTTGTGGCAGTCATTTAAGTCCCCATTCAGTCACTGAACTGTCTGAATTGAATGATGTTTTCCCTCTCTCAGCTTACTGAGCCAGAGGAAAACTTTTTGTCACATTAAAACGGTATATTTTATGCTAAATATATGAGAACACATTTCTAAACCAACCATGTCTTTTTTTTTTTTAGAGGGATGCTCAGCATGGACCGAGGGCTAGTTCTCCGAATTATCATTAATGATGGAGATATACGTAAATTAACTTTTCCAGATAAGGCTAGCTCGGTAGAAGCTTTTACAATTGAGGTAAAAGAGAAACTTCAGTTGACTTGTGACTTCACATTGCAGTATGAAGATCCTTACTTCAATAATGCACTCTGCAATCTCAGTGATATGAGTGATCTTCTTAACAAAGCAACACTGAAAGTTATTCCTCATGTTCCTTTGGTGAATTTTGAAATTAATGAACTGATAACTCAACAAATGAGACGCCTAGCAGAGCAGAGTCCACCCACAGCACTTCTGCTACAGAAATTTTGCCATCTGACAGTTCAAACTCGTCCAGCAAACATCAGTGGCCCAAGTCTTTTGAGATTCCTGACTTTTCGGGTGACATTAACTACATACTGCGACAAGGAGACCTACTTCATATGAGGGATGGAACTTATCTTACTGTTTCTAGAGACATGAAACATGAAATACTGCAAAAGTTGGCAGAGTGCATGTACTCATTTAAAGCATACCCTACTGATGAAGATTTTGCTGAAGTTGCCACAGCCCTTATCAAAAAGCATCCGTGTCTTCGAGAACAAGGATCATCCACAGGGTGCGGAGGGTGGAAAAATAGTCTCAAATTTAAGATGGGAAATTACCGGTCAAAACTCCGTAAAGCTGGATGCCTTGATGTCTCTGTTAATGGAGGAAGAAGGGGCAAGTACTCTCCTGAAGGACAGCCTCCAAAACAAAACATTAAAAAACCATGATGAGATGAAAGAAATTACCTTCCTGATTTTGTAAAGTTTTATCCTGAAAGGATAAAATATCTCTTGAAAAAGATAGGGAACTACTTGTTGAAGAAATGTGAAAAAGATTGCCAAACAAGACCTTAATCGCCCAAAAGATGTCGTGCACCAGGAGGAACCCAGGACCCAACGCACCAGTGTAGGGTCTGACAATGGGTCCAAGGATTTCATCCTGATACCTAATGGCAGTCAAGGTGTCGTTGTCTAGCCTGTAGAGGTCTGTGTGTCCCTCCATGGATATGCCACCCCAGACCATCACTGACCCACCACCAAAATGGTCTTGCTGAACAATGTCACAGGAAGCATAATGTTCTCCGCTGCTTCTCCAGACCCTTTCACTTCTGTCACATGTGCTCCATGGCCTTGAGACTGGGCTGGGAGACACAGTAAACCTTCTGACAATGGCACATATTGATGCACCATGCTGGAGGAGTTGGACTACCTGTGCAACCTCTGTAGGGTCCAGGTATCACCTCATGCTACCAGTAGTGACACTGACTGTAGCCAAATGCAAAATTAGTGGAAAAAAAACTGTCAGAAAAGATGAGGAGGGAAAAATGTCAGTGGCCTCCACCTGTTAAACCACTCCTGTTTTGGGGGTCGTCTCATTGTTGCCCCTCTAGTGCACCTGTTGTTAACTTCTTTAACACCAAAGCAGCGGAAACCGATTAACAACCCCCATTGCTACTTAACGGACTAGATCAATATCCCAGAAGTTAAATTGACTCGATGCTATACTCTGATTAAAAAGTGTTCCTTTAATTTTTTTGAACAGTGTATAACCCCCCAAAAATTATTTACTTAAAATCTTTGTATTTGCCTGAAGAAAGTCATATAATTGGACATGGCATGAGTGAATAATGAAATGATTCCTTTAAATTATTGTACTATTCTTCATGATTTTATAAATGTTAAAGAAAAAACAGTTCATTAAAATAAGATTTAATGTCATATTTTTATTTGCAGATAAAAATACTAAAGTTAAATATGGTTCCTTCAAGAAACTACGCTGTTACAAATTACAAACAATGTCATTTTTACACACTCTGAATAACATGGAATTTCATAAATACCTCTGTTTTTTCAGGAAACGGAAGCTACAATTCGACGCACTGTGGTTCTTCGTGGTATCCCTGTCCTTCTTGGGGACAACCCCTTAGAATTTTTTAAGGTTTGCTTTGTAAGTATAGCTGTAAAAATTGATGATTAATATTTTAACTTTTTTTTTATAAGGTTAATGAATTTTGACTGTTTTTTGTGACCAGTACTACAGAAAAATCTAATGTACAGCTCTAATGTCTATTTGGATATATTTACTTTATCAATTTTTTATATTCATATCTATTTAGGACAACTTTGAGCAGATTCCTGTTGGCATTCTGTTAGTCGACAATGAAGACTCTCCTCACTGCTCTTCGTTGATCCCTGTACGTCCAGTCACCACTGCTATCATCATAGAGGGAGGTATTGTTATGGATGATGTCAGGGACCTGCCTCTTGCTGTTTGTCTCTTGTTTGGACTATCATACACACTCCATCTTGATTACCCAAAGTGCATGAAGAACACATTCAACTTCATCCAGCAAGTCATGCTTGATCTGGGATCGAAGTCATTGAAACCAAAACTTCAGACTTTGAAGAACCTGTTATTTGCTTAAATCAACACATGTAGGTCAAAATTATCTGACCTGCAGTTCACATAGCCACTACTGGGATGACATGATTCACAACATGTCATAGCAAAAAAAAAAAAGTTTGTTTAATTCTACTTTTTGAATAGATTCAGTTGTTTGTTCAGCATTAATATTTGTTTAATAGGCTTAAAGCATTTAAGTTATAATTTATATAATTCATTTTCATTGTTTGACATATGTTAATGGATCACAGTATCCTTGTATTAATGTTATTGTGTATCAGTCAACATGGTCTGCTTAAAAGCACTTTAATTGAGGATTGTAAAATGTTATACAAATGTAGAGATGTTCAGACAGCGGAGGTTTTCCATTCAACCGTTCTGTTGACTTTATTTCTGGGATGACAGTTCAGTGGAGCTACATAGTTTTCCTAAGACATTCTGCATGGTGTATGGAGTGTTGGATATTTTTTGGCCACAATCTTCAGCATGATAATAATTTTAAGCTTGCATAACTATTATTATACTGTTATTATATCCCTTCTCAGGTTTCCACATTAGACATGTTTTGTGCTTTTAATTAAGACAACGTTGAATTACTACTGCACTCTATGGCAGAAGTGATTTGTCCTGATTTTGAAGATTGCAATTTGTTTTGCTCTTTGCACTTTTGTGTGGTAAATCAAAATTAACATTGAAAACAATGTTATTGTTTCTTAGAACCAGGTGCAGGAGTGGAATAAAAAATGCTGAGAGAATTTCATCTTTAAAAGTTAATAAATTATTATTTTGTATTTTGTTTGAAGCAGTTAGCGCTCAGTAAAAAAAGAATCCTGTGCATTTGCCAGTGAATCATAATAAACCTATGACTGAACAGTCAATTTTGATGCAGGACGTTTCATGTAGCACACATGTTTAGCACCCAGTGGCAGTCATCCAATAAATTATAGTAATGTGTGTTGATTCAAATTTTCTCAATTGCTTCAGCCATTTCTGCTGTAATCAACATTTTGAAAAATAAATGTTTTGAAGTGATCTAAATGGAGAACTGTGATTTTTACTAGTTTCAATGTATTTGAAACTGTAAATAAAATTAAATAGGAATATTGCTATTATTTTATTGATAAATTATAATAATTATTGTTATATGCTATAGTTAAACTTTACTGGTACCATTCCTCAAATCACAGATTCAGTTAAGTTAATAAAACTTAAATGCTTTAAGTAAATGTGACTGGATACAAGTAAGGAATACTTTTAATACATTAGTAAATATGACTTAAATGACACTTGATATGATAAAGTTAATTTTACTTAATTGAATTAAGGCAACGAGTTTGCACAATTTAATTAAGTAAACTTAACAAATTACTTTTTAAAGAGAAGGACTCTCAGCTGACAGTAGCCTTTTGTAAACACTGGAAGTTTGACCTCTACACACAACATGCTCACACATTCCTGTATGTCAAAACATGTCAGCCAAGACAATGTCCCCAGGCAACAGATTTTCAAGAAAACCACTGTTCAGGGTTATATGTTTGTCACTTGTATATGACCTCCCCCGCCTTTTGATAAGAAACAAATGGCTCCCTTGGGTGTAATACCAATCAAGTATATCATAGTGTGGTGTTGCTTGTAGCTGGAAAACATTTGGGCACGCACTTTCAGATTTGATGGTTTCTCAGCAAAAATCTCAAAACAGTCAATAATCACTGCCACTCTGTGTCCAAAGGCCTCCACAAACTCATGAGGCATCATTTTGTGCAGTGTCTATCTGACTATACAGTTGAACGCCTCAAGTTTGCATGTAAAAATGACACCATTTCACTGAATGTTCTGTACACTGTCTTTAGGGAAATATGAAACAGATGAGCTAGGTGTTGTGGAGGCAGATCCAATCGAAGGCACATGAAAGTTAACAGGAACATTTGAAATTGGGTGAGAATTTTCCTTTGACCATGCATGAGAGGTACCGGAGCTGGATGGCAAAAAAAATTCTAATGTTAAACACAGAAAAAACAGAAGTACTGGTGATTGGTCCCAAGGCTGCAAGAAATAAGTTTCATCACATCAGCATTAGTGGCCTTCCTACACAACCTAACACAGTGGTTAGAAATCTTGGTCTTCTAGTAGATTCAGATCTATGTTTTGATGCTCACATAAGAAGTATTACTAGAACTGCGTTTTATCATCTACGAAACATAGCCAAGCTTCGTAAGTTGCTCTCACTTCGTGATGCAGAAAAATTAATACATGCCTTCGTAACTACCAGACTAGACTAATGTAATGCCCTCCTTTCCGGTTGCCCGTCTGGTTCCTTAAATAAACTTCAGCTGGTACAAAATGCAGCAGCCAGAGTTCTCACAAACACTAAAAAATTTGATCACATCACATCCTCCCTTCATTGGTTACCAGTTAAGTCTCGGATTGACTATAAAATACTACTGTTAACCTATAAAGCACTGAATGGCCTTGCACCAGAATACCTTAGTGATCTGCTGACCACATACAATCTCCCATGCTTGCTTCGATCTCAAGGTGCGGGATAGAAACCTAGGGTAGAAAGAGCTACGGCAGGCTGCACAGCTTTCTCCTATAGAGCTCCTCAGCTGTGGAACGGTCTTCCACCGGATGTGCGGGTTTCAGGCTCACTCTCAATATTCAAGTCTAGACTAAAAACACACCTATTTAGTTTAGCTTATAGGGACAAGACCCCATATGATGAAAAAAATTATGGAAACACGTTTTCCCTTGCCCGGACGCGGGTCACCGGGGCCCCCCCCTGGAGCCAGGCCTGGGGTTGGGGCCCGATGGCGAGCGCCTGGTGGCCAGGCCTATACCCATGGGGCCTGGTCGGGCTGTGCCCGAACAAGGCACGTGGGTCCCCCTTCCAATGGGCTCACCACCCGTAGGAGGGGCCATAGGGGTCGGGTGCATTGCGAGCTGGGCAGTGGCCAAAGGCGGGGACCTTGGCGGTCCGATCCTCGGCTGCAGAAGCTAGCTCTTGGGACATGGAATGTCACCTCTCTGATGGGGAAGGAGCCTGAGCTGGTGCGCGAGGTTGTGAAATTCCGGCTAGATATAGTCGGGCTCACCTCGACGCACGGCTTGGGCTCTGGAACCAGTCTCCTTGAAGGGGGTTGGACCCTTTTCCACTCTGGAGTTGCCTGCGGGGAGAGGCGCCGAGCGGGGGTGGGCATACTTATTGCCCCCTGGCTGGGCGCCTGTACATTGGGGTTTACCGCGGTGGACAAGAGGGTAGCCTCCCTTCGCCTTCGGGTGGGGGGACGGGTTCTGACTGTTGTTTGCGCTTATGCGCTGTAGGATCACACATGCACATATCACAGGGCCTAAATTCCAGGTGGCCTGAGACAAGGCCGAGCCTGGTACGAGAGGCACCAAAGGGGGGTTACACACACAAACACACACACACAGATAACCAGGGAGGCTAGCACTCCAACTTTTATTGCCCAAAGATTTAGGGACCTACAGACAAGCAGAGTGGACTTCACGGACAGGGGTCCCTCGACTTGGCACACAACCCCCTCCCCATGCACTCTGCCTTACATATCACTCACCCAACAGACGAACACCCTAAAGGAAATTTCATTTAAGTTTGGCTTTTGTACACCCTGTATATTGATTTACTCACGACTACTAGTCTCAATATACCGATAGGTTATGATTGTATGTGTCCTTAGACAATGTTAGTGTTTTGTGTGCCACCCTTATAACCATGTTCACGGAGTATCACCTATTTTACCCCTTTACACTTGAGCACGTATAAATTTTAATAAATAGATAGGTATAGCTACCATTGTATGTATGTTCTCATGGTATACCAGAAGAATCTGGAAAGTCCTAACTTTTAGAGAGTCTGCTTTGTTAAAAACCCCCCCTTCTCTTCCAACATTCCTTTGTGGTCCTTATCTGATCTTGGTGGACAGTCACCAAGTTTCTTTGTTTCTACCATGCTATGTTAAAAGAACTGAATTAAGGTGTATCTTATCCATTCTGGAGAAGATGAATTGGCACAAGCCACACCAAACAAAATATGTTGTTTCCAGATGTGCAACTTATATTGATATTACCACAAACTAACGGCCACGCCTATCTATGGATAAGATGTGCTGTTTGTAATAGGAATATTCGATGTAATATCCGCACAAAGTGTAACATCTGTTGAGGTGCAACCCAAAACCCCTGTATCCTATACTGATGTGAATCAGTCACATAGATACAATAATTAATTGTTTAATCAATTAATGCAGATGGTATGAGGTATGTACCTGTGAAGCTGGTATGGCATGTTTGGTATCAAACTGATTGTTAATCACCCCTGATTCCAAATCTGGTCAGTGATTACCATAAAAGTGGATGTATCAAAAGTTATAACAGCTTAATGAAAATCATCAGTAAAGGTAGAATCAGGCGGGCCATAAATCTCAAAAGGACTGATACAGACCCCCTTCCGAAAGCCCGCCAAATGGATGGCCAGCCATTGGGCCAGGATTCGAATTCCTGGTCATCCCTATTCATGAACTTCAGACCATAAAAACCTGGACCTCAGAACAAAGCAGAGCAGAACAACCGCCAACCAGCGCAGAGAATAACCGTCAGCCCGAAGGAGAACATCAGCCCGGGAGGAGAGAAGCCCACAAGAAGCCCTCCGGTGAAGGCCCAGCTGAACAGAGAACAGCACCCAAGACAAAGCTTCACCAGGAGAGAGAATCTAAAGGGACTCCACTCCACTGCTCCAAACGCCGCGCCTTCCTGAGTGCCATCGGCTCAGCAGCTCTGCCATCAACTGCCAAGACCCCCCCCCCCCACTCTTCAACCAAGTAAACCAACTTCCTTTCATTCTAACAACTTAAGCTGTTCTGTTAACCTGCTATAAGACTTTAGGGTCGTGTTTCCACAAACTGTGCTTGCTTTGCAGAACAGTATTTCCCATTTAAGGTTACTCATTTAAATCCGGTCATTGCATTTTCATAATTACATTGTTTGTTTTATTCCGTTATTTCGTGTTTGTTGTTTGTGTTAGGTGTAATGTCTGTCTTATGTTAGTTATAGTGTTAGCTAGGAATAAATGCATGTCTTTTACACAACTTTAGCCTCCGTCATTGTGTGTCTCATAATAAGTTCCTGCCTCTGTGCGATCTTGCTACACGCTCTGAACCTCAAACTCGCCTGAAACGTCGCGAGACTCTCTCTCATCGGCCGTGAGGGGGGCTTCGCTACCAATTGTTTACATTACCTGGTGACGCAGCTCGGTGGACGAGCCTTCTAACCCAGGTTACTAAGTGATACTGGTAATTAGTGAATCCCATTTAAGTCTCACATTAACAGACTCACGGGGATACCACAATCGAGTTTGGAGGAGCCGACCATTCGGCATAACAATTGATTAATAATCGGCATTAAATAATAATTAATTAAACCTTAATTAATTCAAACATATTGGTGGAGAATATTAAAATTTATTTGAGCTATTAATTCCTACAGCGCCGAGCGGCAGTTCAGAGTACCCACCCTTTTTAGAGTCTCTGGAAGGGGTGTTGGAGAGCATTCCTTCTGGGGACTCTCTTGTTCTGCTAGGGGACTTCAATGCTCACGTGGGCAATGACAGTGAGACCTGGAGTGGCGTGATTGGGAGGAACGGCCCCCCCGATCTGAACCCGAGTGGTGTTCTGTTGTTGGACTTCTGTGCTCGCCACGGATTGTCCATAATGAACACCATGTTCAGGCATAAGGGTGTTCATATGTGCACTTGGCACCAGGACACCCTAGGCCGCAGTTCGATGATCGACTTTGTAGTCGTGTCGTTGGACTTGCGGCCGCATGTCTTGGACACTCGGGTGAAGAGAGGGGCGGAGCTGTCAACTGATCACTACCTGGTGGTGGGTTGGCTCCGCTGGTGGGGGAGGAAGCCGGCCAGGCCTGGCAGGCCCAAGCGTATAGTGAGGGTCTGCTGGGAACGTCTGGCTGAATCCCCTGTCAGGAGGAGTTTCAACTCCTACCTCCGGCAGAACTTTTCCCATGTCCCGGGGGAGGCGGGGGACATTGAGTCCGAATGGGCCATGTTCCGTGCCTCCATTGTGGAGGCGGCTGACCGGAGCTGTGGCCGTAAGGTAGTCGGTGCCTGTCGCGGCGGCAATCCGCGAACCCGCTGGTGGACACCAGTGGTGAGGGATGCCGTCAAGCTGAAGAAGGAGTCCTATCGGGCCTATTTAGCCTGTGGGACTCCAGAGGCAGCTGACGGGTACCGGCAGGCCAAGCGGGATGCGGCTTCGGCGGTCGCTGAGGCAAAAACTCGGGTTTGGGAGGAGTTTGGCGAGGCCATGGAAAACGACTTCCGGACGGCTTCGAGGCGATTCTGGTCCACCATCCGGCGGCTCCGGGTGGGAAAGCGGTGCAACATCAACACTGTTTATGGTGGGGATGGGGTGCTGCTGACCTCAACCCGGGACGTTTTGGGTCGGTGGAAGGAATACTTCGAAGACCTCCTCAATCCCACCGACACGCCTTCCGATGTGGAAGCAGAGTATGGGGACTTGGGTGTGGACTCCCCTATCTCGGGGGCGGAGGTCGCTGAGGTGGTTAAAAAGCTCCTCGGTGGCCGAGCCCCGGGGGTGGATGAGATCCGCCCAGAGTTCCTGAAGGCTCTGGATGCTGTAGGGCTGTCTTGGTTGACACGCATCTGCAGCATCGCGTGGACATCGGGGGCAGTGCCTCTGGACTGGCAGACCGGGGTGGTGGTCCCCCTCTTCAAGAAGGGGGACCAGAGAGTGTGCTCCAACTATAGGGGGATCACACTCCTCAGCCTCCCTGGTAAGGTCTATTCGGGGGTTCTGGAGAGGAGGGTCCGCCGGATTGTCGAACCTCGGATTCAGGAGGAGCAGTGTGGTTTTCGCCCCGGCCGTGGAACAGTGGACCAGCTCTATACTCTCCGCAGGGTTCTGGAGGGTTCATGGGAGTTTGCCCAACCAGTCTACATGTGTTTTGTGGACTTGGAGAAGGCATTCGACCGTGTCCCTCGGGCAGTCCTGTGGGGGGTGCTCCGGAAGTATGGGGTGCCGGGCTTCCTTTTAAGGGCTGTTCGGTCCCTGTATGACCGGTGCCAGAGTCTGGTCCGCATGAGCGGCAATAAGTCGGACTTGTTTCCGGTGAGGGTTGGACTCCGTCAGGGCTGTCCTTTGTCACCGATTCTGTTCATAACTTTTATGGACAGAATTTCTAGGCGCAGCCAGGGCGTTGAGGGTGTCCGGTTTGGTGACCTCAGGATTAGGTCTCTGCTTTTTGTGGATGATGTGGTCCTGTTGGCTTCATCAGACCGTGACCTTCGGCTCTCGCTGGGACAGTTCGCAGCCGAGTGTGAAGCGGCTGGGATGAGAATCAGCACCTCCAAATCCGAGACCATGGTCCTCAGCCGGAAAAGGGTAGAATGCTCTCTCCGGGTCGGGGATGGGATCCTTCCCCAAGTGGAGGAGTTTAAGTATCTCGGGGTCTTGTTCACGAGTGGGGGGACGATGGAGCGGGAGGTCGACAGGCGGATCGGTGCGGCGTCCGCAGTGATGCGGGCGCTGCATCGGTCTGTCATGGTGAAGAAGGAGCTGAGCCAAAAGGCGAAGCTCTCGATTTACCAGTCGATCTACGTTCCTACCCTCACCTATGGTCACGAGCTGTGGGTAGTGACCGAAAGAACGAGATCGCGAGTGCAAGCGGCCGAAATGAGTTTCCTCCGCAGGGTGGCTGGGCTCTCCCTTAGAGATAGGGTGAGGAGCTCGGTCATTCGGGAGGGACTCAGAGTAGAGCCGCTGCTCCTCCGCATTGAGAGGAGTCAGATGAGGTGGCTCGGGCATCTGATTAGGATGCCTCCTGGGCGCCTCCCTGGTGAGGTGTTCCGGGCATGTCCCACTGGGAGGAGGCCCCGGGGAAGACCCAGGACACGCTGGAGGGACTATGTCTCTCGGCTGGCCTGGGAACGCCTCGGGATCCCCCCAGAGGAGCTGGATGAAGTGGCCGGGGAGAGGGAAGTCTGAGTTTCCCTGCTGAGACTGCTGCCCCCGCGACCCGACCTCGGATAAGCGGGAGAAAATGGATGGATGGATGGATGGATGGATTATAGGGACACTAGTTCTAGCTCTAGCTAGCTTCTCACTCCCAGTTAAACCTATAGTGTGAGGTGTAGAGCTGGGTGGGGATCGGTGCCTTTGGCTCTGGATAAACTGAATTGACAGTGCTGTCACTCTAGCTTCACAATTGCTTGTGGGATTGGAGTGCTGACATTTCAGGGACTCCCCATGTCTCCATTCCCACCTGCCTCTCCCTCCTACTTATGCTGCCATAGCCATATCTGCCGGAGCATTGCACTTCATATTGCACTCAACTACCTTATAGCACTGCCTATAGTCTCCCCTACTTTGACTAATTGCATTTATTTCCCCTACTTCTCCTGGGGGGAGCTGCCTGGAGACCTCAATCTATCAATATGTCCAGCACACCCTGCAACATGTGACGTCGCCACTACCAATGACGTCCGTGCATCCAGCTCGCCGTTCTGCCTGTGTCATCTTCCTTGTATGAAACGCTCCCTGCCTTCTGGCTGCCTGGCGATTGGAGGGAGCGGTGGCACCGGCTTGTCATCTCCCCCCTGCTCCCTGTTTGTGTTTCAGATTTAACTGTATTTGACTCTCCCTGCCGGCCCCTGGAGGATGGGCTCCCCCTTTGAGTCTGGTCCCTCCCAAGGTTTCTTCCTTCTAGGGAGTTTTTCCTTGCCACTGTCGCCTATGGCTTACTCACTGGGGGCTTTGGGTGGGGATGCTGTAAAGCGCTTTGGGACAATGTAATGTTGTGATAATGCGCTATACAAAAATATATTTGTTGTTGTTGTTGTTGTTGTACCAAAAAACTGAATAATGCCATAAAGGTTCCCAGGTTTGGCAGACGTGTATAGTTCTTTACTTTTTCATCCTCCTCGCCAAAGAAACCATGGGATATCCTGACCCCCTTTCGCCTTCAGAACTGCCTTAATTCTACGTGGCATTGATTCAACAAGGTGCTGAAAGCATTCTTTAGAAATGTTGGCCCATATTGATAGGATAGCATCTTGCAATTAATGGAGATTTGAGGGATGCACATCCAGGGCACGAAGCTCCCGTTCCACCACATCCCAAAGATGCTCTATTGGGTTGAGATCTGGTGACTGTGGGGGGCATTGTAGTACAGTGAACTCATTGTCATGTTCAAGAAACCAATTTGAAATGATTTGAGCTTTGTGACATGGTGCATTATCCTGCTGGAAGTAGCCATCAGAGGATGGGTACATGGTGGTCATAAAGGGATGGACATGGTGAGAAACAATGCTCAGGTAGGCCGTGGCATTTAAACGATGCCCAATTGGCACTAAGGGGCCTAAAGTGTGCCAAGAAAACATCCCCCACACCATTACACCACCACCAGCAGCCTGCACAGTGGTAACAAGGCATGATGGATCCATGTTCTCATTCTGTTTACGCCAAATTCTGACTCTACCATTTGAATGTCTCAACAGAAATCGAGACTCATCAGACCAGGCAACATTTTTTCAGTCTTCAACTGTCCAATTTTGGTGAGCTTGTGCAAATTGTAGCCTCTTTTTCCTATTTGTAGTGGAGATGATACCCGGTGGGGTCTTCTGCTGTTGTAGCCCATCCGCCTCAAGGTTGTGCGTGTTGTGGCTTCACAAATGCTTTGCTGCATACCTCGGTTGTAACGAGTGGTTATTTCAGTCAAAGTTGCTCTTCTATCAGCTTGAATCAGTCGGCCCATTCTCCTCTGACCTCTAGCATCAACAAGGCATTTTCGCCCACAGGACTGCCGCATACTGGATGTTTTTCCCTTTGCACACCATTCTTTGTAAACCCTAGAAATGGTTGTGCGTGAAAATCCCAGTAACTCAGCAGATTGTGAAATACTCAGACCGGCCCGTCTGGCACCAACAACCATGCCACGCTCAAAATTGCTTAAATCACCTTTCTTTCCCATTCTGACATTCAGTTTGGAGTTCAGGAGATTGTCTTGACCAGGACCACATCCCTAAATGCATTGAAGCAACTGCCATGTGATTGGTTGATTAGATAATTGCATTAATGAGAAATTGAACAGGTGTTCCTAATAATCCTTTAGGTGAGTGTATATCAGAACTGTAATACTTAATACACTTTACATATGCCATGAGGTATCAAACTGTGTTTAATAAAAGCTGGATGGAAAAAAAAAGAACATTGGACATGACATCAGGAATCAAATGTTTATTTTTTTCAGATAAAAGATAGCAGCCTAAAAAAACTAAACAAGTAAAAACCAATAAAAACATTGTGATATGATATAAAACCTCTAATTGTGTCTGATTTGTAGCTGTACATTTACTGTTTCGCCTTTCGGCAGAGAAGCAGCACAAACGCCATGAGATCGGGAGAATGAGAGTTTATGAGAAGGGAGACAATGGTTTTACGGTTTTTAACTGTTATCTTCACATTACAAAAACATAGTATTTTAATAAGAAAATGTTTATTATACAGAATAATAATATGTACTGTATTACATTAAACAATACTACTGTAATTTTTACGGTGAAATTCTGGCAACCACAGCTGCCAGTAATTTACCGAAAATTTTCAAAAAAAATTTTTACAGTGCACTTTTAATCAGATTTTTTAGATTTTCCAATACATTTTTTTCCATTTCTGTTTTGCTTTTTTGTCTTGGTTTAACTTTTTAAAATCTTGTTTTTATAAAGTACATTAAATAACCCCTGTGTATGATAATAAAAACTTGTCTTGCCTTGCCATAAGGAGACCGAGAAATGTTCAACTAAACAACCAAAAAAACTATATGCTGGAAACTAAGACATTCACAAGGTAACTCCATGAAAAGCTCTGTAAAAGTAGAAATATGTCTATTTTACGGTAATATAACGTGAGCCAACTTGCTAGTAGCTGCCTTAATAAAAAAATTCACTTCAGTCATCAGAGAAAAAAGTTACTAACGCAGTACATCAAAACATTTACATTGCAATAATGTATGGCATGAAATAAATAAGCTTGTAACTATATCATTCAGTAATGCAAATAATAAAACAATATACCGCACACATTGTTAAGAGCCCCAGTCTAGGGTTGGGGCGTAACAGAGTGGAAGAGAAAGGGGAAGTGGAATAAGGGAAACACAGGGTGTGGTGCACAAGGGAAAGGGATATACAGTATTTTTATATTTTTCTGGTTTTTATTTATACGCGACAGACACAGAACAAATAAACCCGGTGAAAATACCTTTTTCATGGGGTGTTGAATGGGGCAGCATGGTGGCACAGTGGTTAGCAATGTTGCCTCACACCTCTGGGACCAGGGTTTTAGGCTCCTCCATGGCTGCATGAGTGTGTTGTTTGCATGTTCTCCATGGTTCATCATGGGATTTTCCCATACAACTGAGGTGAACTGGAGTTACCAAATTGTTCATAGGTGATGTGTAAGTGTGCCCTGTAATGGGTTGGTGCGCCATCTGTGGTTATCACCTGCCTTGCAGGCATAGGCTCTGGACACCACCACACTCCCTCCCCCCCACATCCCTGAATAGCACAAGCCATTACAGAAAATCGATGGATGTCTTGTTGAACCGCTTCTTCAATTCTGTTTGCTTGCATGTTACTTTCACTGCATAGTAACAACACAAGCTGTTCATTCAGCATTTTGCTGCCATACCAAACCATGGCTGTAGTGCTGCTACAGAAGACCAAAGGCCTAATTTGACTCGGTCCTAGAAAAACATGCAGCCCAGCTTCCTGCCCTGTAGGTACGTGATACAGTTACATAGGAATTCCCTGTTAACCTGCACCTCTGACACATTGGCCTGCAGCTCACTCTTACTGTGCCCTCATCTGTAGCTAAGCCAAAACACTAGTCCACCTGCTGGGACATTTGTAATAATTTTTAATATCAGATACAATACTTACTTCATAATAAAGTCTATGATGTATCTTCCAAGTCAACAAAAAAGCAGTCTTCAAGCTTGGAAACTTAAGGTGTAAGATACCCTGAATGGAATATCAGTTAATTGCTGCTTTCTCATTACATGTTGCTCAGCCAGTATATCAGCCCTGCTGCTGGGACATATGTGATGATGATGCAGAGAAGCCAATATTTTTTGGAAGACTATCTGTGCACAGATTTTTGAGAATGAACAAATAAGGGTAATACCCAGTTATAAATAGACTCTTACAGTCTCTACTGTCTGGTTGTCCACCCCTATGGAGAGCTGTGTAGACACGACTTTGGCATTGATCAAAGCAGGCCAGCAGCCAGAAGAGCAGTATTGCATCATATCATGTGAGAAGAACCCAGGAGGAGGTCACGACACAGAGCAGGCCGCAATCCTCAAGTACAGCCATTTTATTTGCATTTGGGGTCCATTCTATATATGTTTTCTCCAAGTTAATTCCATACTTAATGCCTCAAACTGAAATACAGGTCTATCTCGGGCATTCAGAGAAAGATGCTCATCTTTTCCACATCTATCCATAATCCATGAAAGTCACACATAATGATTTAATTTTGTAGTAATTTTACTTATACATAAAATAAGGCAACATATGAAATGTTTGCTAGGGGTGCTCAAAATGAACAGTGGTAGCTGAATCACATGCTGGATGCTACTGATGCCAAAATATACCTACTTGGAGGATGCTCCTACCCTGGTGTTCAGGAGTGTATGTGCCTCGGTAAAGTTTTATTTATCGAACCTTTGAATAACATGCACCATTATTCCAACCATAAAATAAACATTGATAGATCAGGACCTACATGGAAGGATTCCTCGTAAACTGAGTCAAAAAAGTACACAGCATGTAACACGTGTTATCTACTTTTGTTATTCAGCAAAAGAAACTTCAGCATGATTATCTTCTCTAATAAAAAACATCTCAACATCCTGAGCAACCCAGCATCACAAAGATGACATAAATACCTACTCTGTGTATCAGTCTTGATGTACATCAGTAACTTTGCTCATAACCAATACAAATAACATTAACATTTAAAGAAAGACATGAGTGGCACTAATAAGTAGTACCTCTGTCAGAGTGGAGGTATAGCACACACAGGTTTTCCACAAGATATTCTTTTACAGTAGAACCTTGGAACTTGAATTCATGACCAACATGACCAACTTGGACATGGAACTGGTCTGATGGTGTACCTGAACCACCATCTTGGAACTCGACTGTTTCCTGTTCCTGCTAAAACTTGTATGGGTCAAGACGCAATTAACTCAACCAATTCGGACCTCAAATGGGTCGGTCGAGAAAAATCTAGCCGCAACTCGACTGAAAACTTGTAATACGACAAAACAAAATTACTTGCTAAAACTTTGATCTAGATGCGTCTTCCCATCCAAACAATAACCCGTCCATCCCTCCTCCTCTCCACCTGCCACTTACAGTTTGCCATCAGTATGTGTGCTTTTTCATGTGTATTAGCTTTATATTGATTGTTAATGCTTTTTATCATTAGTTCATTACGTAGATAGGTTTAAATAGGCAATCATTTGGGGTCTGGGACAGATTAAATACATTATTTCTTATGGAAAAAATTGACTTGGACTTTGACCAAATCACAATTCAACCAGCTTTTTTAAATAAATTAAGTTTACATTCCAATGTACCACTGTACTTACTTTTAATTATATTACTGCCCTGCATATTTTCCTAGATGGATATAAGGAGTAGGAGCCGATATAAGAGCAAATGCAGCCATATTAATCTGGGGTCAATTGTAGTGAAGTAGTCAAGTAATAGTAAATTGTTAAGCCGTTATTTGAGGAACGCAAAACGTTCATTGCTCAGTATGTTATCTTTGTTTTATAAATACTTTGAATGATATGCATGATTTTTGTTTGATTTAGCAATAATTAAAATATATGATTTGTTTGATAAATACAGACAGGACTTTCTTTTTTCTTGGTTTTCTTTCATCTGCCATCCTTCTTTTGCTCGTTCTAAGTCAAGTTGTTCACTGCACTGGTTCATCCACAACTTGGGGACAATGATGACTACTTTGGACCATGCTATCCACAATAGCAATAAATCTGTTTTACTGCAGTTCTGAACTTTGCTGCTAATTTCTGTATATGTCATTTGCTTGTTTTCTGGGGTTAGATGCACACTTTCAATAGGAGCAAATATTGTTGTCCAGTGAACTGGTGTTGTATTCTTTTTATCGCCTCTCTGAAACATCCCTCCCTAATTAATATTAAATAACAGGTTGATAGTAGAACACAAGGTCAGCTGAGTTGCATAAGTGGTGCCCAAACAAAAATCAGGGCTTAATAATTTATTGTATTTTGTAGTTTGCATTGCATTGTCACTGTGCAGGCTGGTGGTGGTGGTGTAATTATCTAATCAACCAATCACATGGCAGTTCCAAAGCAGAGATCAGGGGTGAGTTCAGTGACCCAGACTTCACAGTTCATCCATCTGTGACTCTACAAGAAACTTTTCAGGACATTTTTCATTCTTTTAGTCATCAGTTTATGTTTGAAGATGAGGGCAAGCAATCAGAGGAGCATATTTTGCACTGCCTGCTAGGGGAGAAGCACCACTTACTCCTTTTCCTCTAGATGGGATACAGGAGGTATTAACCCAATTTCAGGTATAATTTCTGGTGGAAAAAAATCAACTCTGTCTTCAGTATTTTTCAAGCCTCCTTAAATGCTTGTAATGTATATACACAAGGACTCAAGGTAAAGGAGGAAAGGTTTGGGTACAGATTGGGGAGGGAAGTAGACAGAGTGAAACAACTTACAGACATGATTCAAAATATAGGTCAGTCATCTTGGATTGTTTACAAGGCAGAGATGGGCAGCTGAAGGCTTTAATAGAGACATGCACTCCTCCATCTTCTACACCTGTTCAGGTTCTACTTGAAACACCTTGTGTAACACATTATTCCCCATATTTTTGTTATGCCCATCCATCCACTTGCAAGTCACTATTTTAAAACACCCATCAAGATTGAGTTTCCCTATTTTAGCCAAGAACCAAATGAGGATCCAGTTGCATATATTGAGAGTTTGAAGAATTTTTACCAGTCAGACTAATGAGTGATGTGTAAATATAAGTTACAATGCCAACTGTTTCATCAGGTACAGTTAAACATTGGTGGTTGGCTGAAAGGAGAAGGATTTGGTTCATGCTATTCTGCGTGACTGTAACCCCTGCCTGGCAAGCCTACTGAGTTACTATTAAAACTGTATAAGAGTTGGTGAGAGTTGGAGCACTGATTGAATGGGACTGGAAAACAGCAAAATCAGTTTAACTAACCAAGAGCTGACCAACAGAGTAAAACAACTCCTAGTAAGGTTAGACATATAAACTCATTACAGATGTAGGGACTGGTTCTAACTACTCTGAAAGCACTCACATTAATTCAATTCAATTCAATTTTATTTATATAGCGCATTATCACAACATTACATTGTCTCAATGCGCTTTACATTTCTGCCTCGTAAGGACCCCCCATTGAGTAAGCCAAAGGCAACGGTGGCAAGGAAAAACTCCCTAAGAGGAAGAAACCTTGGGAGGAACCAGACCCAAAGGGGGAGCCCATCCTCCAGGGGCCGGCAGATGAGTCAAACAAACAAGATGATATGACTAAGCTAATACAGACATGATGAAATGACTAAGCTAATACAGGGGTTGAAATATATGTCTCAATGCAGCGGCCGACCGGTGCAGGCACGTGGTGCTTGATGCACGATGGCAGGATTAATAGACACACAGCCACAGGATGGATGGCGAGGCATCGTGTTGAGCCAAGGGCAGGCAGGTTGGAGGGTAGTTGCCGGAGGTGGAGGTAGTTGTCTTGCAGGCCGCAGAGGCATAAACTCTTCAACGACATTGTGCTCCATGGAGCACACCCCAGAAGGGGTGAGGGAGGAAGTAAGAATAATTGTGTATTAGCCAGAGTTGAGGAAATCAGAGGCAGTGCAAGCAAAATGATCGAGTGCAATATTCGTCTAGGCTCCGGCAGATCTGAGTATAGCAGCATGAGAAAGAGGGAGAGACAGGCGGGAACACAGGCATGGGGACTCCCTGAACATCAGCACTCTAGTGTAGAGCCAGAGTGACAGCACTGATGCCTCAGTTTATCCAAAGCCAATGACACCGATCCCCACCCAGCTCATCACCTCATACTGTTAGTCTGACTGGGAGTGAGGGACTAGCTGGAACCAGAACTAGGTTTCCTATACGCTAAGCTATACAAGTGCGTTTTTAATCTAGACTTGAAAAGCGAGAGTGTGCCTGAGTCCCGCACATCCGCCGGGAGACCATTCCACAGCTGCGGAGCTCTGTAAGAGAATGCTCTGCAGCCTGCCGTAGCCCTGTCTACTTTAGGAACTAATAGGTATCCTGCTCCTTGTGAACGAAGCAGGCGAGAAGGGTTGTAAGGGACCAGAAGATCATTGAGATATTGTGGTGCAAGGCCATTCAGAGTTTTGTAAGTCAATAGTAATAATTTGTAGTCAATCCTAAACTTGACCGGTAGCCAGTGCAGGGAAGACAGGATAGGGCTAATGTGATCAAATTTTTTAGTTTTTGTTAGAACTCTGGCAGCTGCATTTTGTACTAACTGAAGTTTATGTAGGGATCCAGATGGACAACCCGAAAGGAGGGCATTGCAGTAGTCCAATCTAGAAGTTATAAAGGCATGTATTAGTTTTTCTGCATCTTGAAAGGACAGCAACTTCCGAAGCTTGGCTATGTTCCGTAGATGATAAAATGCCGTACTGGTAATGCTATTTATGTGAGCACTGAAGCAGAGGTCGGAGTCTACCAGGACACCAAGATTTCTGACCACTGTTTTAAATTGAGTAGGGAGGCCGCTAGGGTTGGGGTTTACAAACTTATTGCGGGCCTCCTTAGGACCGATTAAAAGAACCTCAGTTTTTTCAGTATTTAACATGAGGAAATTCCTTGCCATCCAACAACGGATGTCTAGCAGACAGTCGGCTAAAGAAGAGAGCTGGGATGCGTCACTAGGTTTAACAGATATATACAATTGTGTATCATCAGCATAACAATGAAAATTAACACTGTAATTTCTAATTATGTTACCAAGCGGTAGCATATATAGATTGAACAGTAGGGGGCCCAGCACTGATCCCTGCGGGACACCATATCTTACTTTAGTGGCTATGGATGACTCATTGTTTACATGGACAAACTGGTAACGATCAGTTAAATACGAACGAAACCACAGTAGTGCTGTCCCTTTAATGCCAATCAATGTTTCCAACCGGTCCAAAAGAATATTATGGTCTACAGTATCGAATGCTGCAGTTAGATCCAGTAAGAATAATAGCGATATACAGCCACGGTCGGAAGCCATAAGCAAGTCGTTTATCACTTTGACTAAGGCCGTTTCTGTGCTATGATTGGGTCTGAAACCAGACTGATATAGCTCGTTAGCATTATTATCTTGAAGAAAGGAGGACAGCTGGTGAGCAACAACTTTCTCAAGAATTTTAGAAATGAAGGGAAGATTTGAGATGGGTCTATAGTTTCCTAAGTCACTAGGGTCAAGATTTGGTTTCTTTAGGATAGGTCTAATAACAGCCATTTTAAAAGATTTAGGAACATATCCAAGACTAAGAGATGAGTTTAACAAGTTTAACAATGTAGTGCTAATCAGTGGTGCAATTTCCTTAAGTAGATTGGTGGGTATTGGGTCAACAAGGCTAGTAGTGGGTTTGCAAGAGGAAATTAACTGAAGGAGTTCTGTCTGCACTACAGGAGTGAAACATTCCAAGATGTTATCATTAGTACTAATAACACTAGCACTAGCAGAGGATTGGTGGTTGTGTGCAACCGTGGGCGTGCTCGTGATGGTATGTCTAATCGTGGTTATTTTATTATTAAAAAACGCAATAAAGGCATCACTACCAAGAGCTTCTGGGACTTGTGAGTTTAACATTGAACGATTCTTTGTTAACCTAGATACAGTTTCAAATAGGAATTTAGGATTGGTTTTGTTATTTTCTATTAGTTTAGAGAGATACATAGACCTAGCAGTCATTAGTGCATGTCTATACTTAGACAGGCTCTCTTTCCAGGCAAATCTAAAAACTTCTAATTTTGTTGACCGCCATTTGCGTTCTAGCTTTCGTGAAGCTTGTTTAAGTTCACGTGTACGGTTAGAGTACCAGGGGGCAGGTTTCTTATCTCTATGTTTTATTTTCTTGAGTGGTGCTACATGATCAAGAGTGGTACGAAACAATTCTACCATGTTGACAGTTACCTGTTCAAGTTCATTTACACATGACAATTCAGAGGTTAGGTTAAAGGACTGTGGGAGCTGTTCCAGAAAAGTTGCAGCGGATAATGAGGCTATGGAACGTCTAGTATCGTACCTCTGGTCTGGGGCCTTAGGGGAGTTATGTTGTATTTGAAATGTTAAAAGGTAATGATCTGAAAGTAGAGGATTCTGAGGGATAATTGATATGTGTTCTACCAGGACACCATGACTAAGAATCAGGTCTAGGGTGTGGTTACAGGCATGAGTTGGCCCAGTTACATTCTGATGTACACCGACAGAGTCAAGAATGGCAGTAAATGCTTTTGTTACTGGATCACTTTCATTTTCCATATGAATATTAAAATCACCTACAATCAAGGCCTTGTCGGTAGTAACCACCAAGCTTGTTAAGAATTCTGCAAATTCCTTAAGGAAATTGCTATAGGGGCCTGGCGGTCTATACACAATGGCAATGGTGATTGGAGGTGTAGAACTACACTTAGATGTGCTTGCAAGATTTAGAATAATAAATTCAAACGTACTAAAGCTATAACCAGTATTTTTACGCACTCCTAGGTCAGTCTTAAATATTGCAGCAACTCCGCCACCTTTGCGATCGGGTCGAGGAGTATGCTTATAGCTATACTCAGCTGGAGTGGATTCATTTAGTGCCAAGAACTCATTCGGTTTTAGCCAAGTCTCAGTAAGACATAGGGCACTAAGATTAGAATCAGTAATGATTTCATTTACGAGCAATGTCTTAGGAGCCAGCGATCTAATGTTCAGGAGTCCAAGTTTTAGGTTTGCATTACACCTACTATCCAGAGTTGAAATAGGTCTAATTTCTCTAAGGTTTGCAAGACACGAACTACGATGGAATGACCCCCCCACGATTAAAACCGTGGGGAACAGACACAGTCTCAATAATATGAAGCCTGGGTGACGACTCTAAGCGACTAGCAGGAGGTCGGTTAAGCCGTTTTACCTGCCGCCTTGGCTTGGCTCTGGTTAGTCAGCAATCTGCCCTAAGACTGTGAGCTATGCTTTTTGACAGAAGATCGGCACCAGCCCACGTGGGGTGAATACCGTCCCTCTTCAAAAGCCAAGGCCTACCCCAGAATGTCCGCCAATGGTCTATATAACCCACACCATTTATCGGGCACCATTCCGACAGCCAGCGATGCAGCGACGATAATCTGCTGTACATTTCGTCGCCACGTCTAGCAGGGATAGGGCCAGAGCATGTTACTGATGCGGACATCTTCCTCGCAAGGCTGCACACCGCTATGAAATTTGCTTTAGTGATCTCCGATTGCCTCAATCGGACATCATTTGTGCCGACGTGGATAACAATATGCGAATACTTACGTTTACTCTTAGCCAGCACTTTTAAGTTTGATAAGATGTCGGTCGCTCTGGCACCAGGGAGACAATTAACTACGGCCGCTGGAGTCGCTACTCTCACGTTTCTTAGCATAGAATCGCCGATTACCAGAGCGCTTTCAACAGGCGGCTCAGTGGGTGTTTCACTGAGTGGGGAGAACCTGTTGGAAACGCGAATGGGTGAATGGTGCCGGTGTGAGTCCTGTTTGGACTTACGGCTATGCCGCCAGGTCGTCACCCACTCGCCTTGCTGCGAAGGCCCTGCTGCCGGAGCGGGGGGAGACTGGCTCACTATGGCGGACATATCCGGAGCCGCCAACACTGCGTCAATAAAACTCTCACTCTCCTGAATCTCCCGTAACGTCCGGATGCGTCCCTCTAAGTCTGCGATCTTCTCCGTCAGCCTGGCAACTAGCTTACACTTATCGCAGACAAACGTACCGCTAATGACGGGAGAAGAATAACTAAACATACTGCACTCAGAGCAAACGACAGGAGCCATAGTGATATACTTACGTTTAGCGGGGAAAAACTCCGGGGGCGGAGGCGATTAATCCGTCGTGGATTTGGAAGATTATCAGGAGACTTATTAAGATTGCCAAGATTTATCCGATTGCTTAATTCTAACTCTAAGTATTATTTGGGTTATAGTTATAGTTGTAGTTTAAAAGTTCGCGCGGTAGCAACCAGTCTCGCTCACGCAGGAAACAGCAAACATTACCAATTACCACTAAGGGCCAGCAGTTTTTGGCAATGACAGACACAGGTAATTCCGTCTTACTGATACAGGACTCCTGTTAGAAAAAGCTTAAGACAAAGGGAAAAAATTAAGTTCTAATCCTGGACAAACCTTCAAACTAGGTAATTGACAGCTTTACACAGCAATTGGCAAGGCTGAATGGACCTGTCAGGTGTACAGACAAGCTTATCCCCTTACGTTATACATAATGAATTATGAATATTTAGCTTTCCATTTCATCCTTGGACTTGACTTTCTTTTTTAGCCAAGCCTTCCTATAACCTACCCACTTATTGTGTGTAATGACTCTTATCCTTTCCCTAACCACTAATGAAACCTTGGATCAAGGAGAGGTCGAGGAGCTGATGAGCTGGAACCCAGGAGTGCTCTTCTTCACCTTTTCCCTCCCAGTCCACCAGGTAATGAAACCCCTGGCCACAACATCAGACATCCAACAGGTCCACCATTGCTTTGCACCACTATTGATGAGCTGAGGAGGCAGAGGTGGCAGAGGCAATGAGGTGTGGATACTGACAGCTGCAGGCTTGAGCAGGGAGACATAGAAGGGAGGGTGAATCCATGTCATGCAAATAGGCAAATTAAGATGAATAGTTGTGGGGCTGATCACTTTTGTTATTGGGAAGGACCCAATGGGGGGCAGCTTATGATTGGGCACATGTAGGGGCAGATTTGGGTGCTGGGATATGTTTCTCAAAAGCATATTTGCTAACTATGTTAGCAACTTATATAGTGGCAAATGAACATAGTTGCAACCATCCAACTGAACAGTTACAACTAAGTAACTAAGTTTCCCATGGGAGCTTATGGGAAATTTGCCCCAAGTCAGTTGCTGGGCTGCTCGTGAGCATGCAAGCATTAGTAGCATACCTTGTTATCTGACACTGAGCATGCAGGAGAGACAGCCAGGCTAACCACTACATCTGTTAACAGTGCCATAGAAAATGGTAAACAGAAAGTACCATAACATCTGTCTCCATGAACGGGAGTAGTGGGGGCTGGTAACCTAGGCAACACTAAAAAAGGGACAGACCCATAGGCGAAACTGGGAGCAAGTTGTGTGCATACTCAACCCATGACAGATACTGTATGTGCTGCAGGTAGCAGGTGAGTGAGAAGCAAGGCACCACAGCATGTGCTCCAGATTCTGGTTTACTCTTTGTGTCCAATCATTTGACTGAGGGTGAAACCCTCACAACAGGCTCGGTTGGTAACCAATAAGAGAAGAGAACTCTTGGTAGAATCTTGAGATGAACTGGGGACACATACTGGAGAAGATATTTCTTCAGTCGAAGGAAGCTCAGGCAGGGGGAAAAATGAACTGCCTTTGAAAACAAATCTACAACCATAAGGAATACAGAAAAACCCCGGGATGGCAGCAAACTTGTAACAAAATTAAATGCAATATGAGATTAAGGGTGATGGGGGAAGGGTAAAGGTTAGAGCAGACTGGCAGGAGAGTGATAAGAGGTCTTTGTTATGGGCAAAACTTCCCAAGCCAGGACAATGTAAAATACTTCCTCCACCATTGAGGGCCACCAAAACTGCTGCTTGAGTACGTCTAAAGTCCTCTGAATGCCAGGGTGACAGGCTAATGACCCCACTGAAGAACCTTGGCCCACAAGAACAGTCTGTCGGGAGGGCACCTATCGGGTGCCTGAATAAAGTGATGAACAGCCTTGACTGCCTCCTCCACCACCAAGTAACAGCACATATAAAACAGCAACTAGGTAACACTGGGCCTTGGTCCCCTGGGTACTGCTGATATGATCATGCAGCTGCGAGAAGGCATCGGGTTTTGTATTTAAAACACCAAACTGCCTTATGGGATCTAGATTTGCAGAATGGGAGAGGATATAAACCATAGTTTTAATTCCTTGAAGGCTTTCTGCACCAAGTTTTTCATTGAAAAGTAAATCTTGAGGAAGTCATGGCAGTAGCATCAAAAGTAACTGAACTGTAAACCCAAATGAACTGCTGATAAAAATATGCAAAGCCCAGAAACTGCTGAAGCTCCTTACGGTGCAGGGTGGAAGCCAATCAGAAACTGCCCAGAGTTTCCCTGGATCCATTCAGACAGATATGGTGGAGATATCGTACCCCAGAAAGGAGTAGACCTTTTGTGGAACTACTTCTCTGCTTTAATGAAGATATGGTTCTCCTGCAGTTGTTGTAGTACTCAATGTATATGCTGTACATATTCCTGTTTGTCATGGGAAATAAATATAATTAAAATATACAAAGACAGACTTGTTTAACATGTCCTGAAGGACATCATTAACCAAATTCTGAAAAACAGAGGGGGCATTAGTCAACCAAAAATTACTGACTAAATACTTGATATAGCCTGTAGTGGTGTTTAAAACGATCTTCCATTCATCACCTTCTCTGATCTGGATCAGGTAATAAGCATTACACTGGTCCAGCTTTGTGAAGATGGTGGCATTTTGCAAAATTTTGAATGTGGTAGATAAAGACAAAGAGTACTTTTTTCTCCATGATGTCATTGAGCCCCTGGTAATCTATGCATGGACACAGAGAACCATTTTTCTTCTACACAAAAAAAGAAGACTGCTCCTGTCAGCAAGGAGGAGGGTCATATGAGCCCAGCCATCACCAATGATTGACAGGTCCAGTTGCATGCCCCCACCCCAACAATGATTGACAGGGTCAGCGGCCCCCGTCCCCCACCCCCACAACCTAGCTAAAATTTTAATTTGTAATTTAAAGCTTGTATTAAAACAATGGTTACATTTATTAATTACGTTTTAAGGAATAAAGAACCCTATGAAAAAGTTACACATCAAAGTCCCGTTTCCCTCGCCCGGACTAGGGTCACCGGGGCCCCACCCTGGAGCCAGGCCTGGGGGAGGGGCCCGTTGGCGAGCGCCTGGGGGCCGGGCCTTGGCCCGTGGGGCCCGGCCGGGCACAGCCCGAAAGAGGCACGCGGGACTGTCCCCAGGTGGGCCCACCACCCGCAAGGGGAATGTCAGGGGTTCGGTGCATTGTGGATTGGGTGGCGGCCAAGGGAGGCCCTGGCGGTCCGATCCCCGGCTGACAAAACTGGCTTTCGGGACATGGAATGTCACCTCTCTGGTGGGGAAGGAGCCTGAGCTTGTGCATGAGGTTGAGAGGTATCGACTAGATATAGTCGGGCTCACCTCAACACATAGCTTGGGTTCTGGAACCAATCTCCTGGAGAGGGGCTGGACGCTCTTTTACTCTGGAGTTGCGGCGGGTGAGGGACGCCGGGCTGGGGTGGGGCTATTGGTGGCCCCACAGCTCGGTGCATTAACATCAGAGTTTACCCCAGTGAACGAGAGGGCTGTTTCCCTGCGCCTTCGGGTCGGGGATAGGTCTCTGACTGTCATCTGCGCTTATGCGCCGAATGTCAGTTCGGAGTACCCGGCCTTCTTGGATTCCCTTAGCGGTATGCTATTTGGTGTGCCGCGGGGGGATTCCATCGTTTTGCTGGGGGACTTCAACGCTCACGTGGGCAATGACAGTGTGACCTGGAAGGGGGTGATTGGGAGGAACGGCCTCCCTGATCTGAATCCGAGTGGTGTTCAGTTATTGGACTTCTGTGCAATGCATGGTTTATCCATAACGAACACCATGTTCGAGTATAAGGGTGTCCATAAGTGGACATGGTACGAACATGCCCGGGGCTACAGGTCGATGATCGATTTTATAATCGTATCAACTGATCTGCGGCCCTCTGTCTTGGACACTCGGGTAAAGAGAGGGGCAGAGCTGTCAACTGATCACCACCTGGTGATGAGTTGGCTCAGGTGGCGGGGGAGGAAGCCGGTCAGACCTGGTAGGCCCAAGCGTATAGTGAGGGTCTGCTGGGAACGTCTGGCAGAGGCTCCTGTTCGCTGGAGCTTTAACTCGTGCCTCCGGCAGAATTCCGACTGCATGCCGGGGGAGGTAGGGGACATTGAGTCCGAATGGACACTGTTCCGGACCTCCATTGTGGAAGCGGCCGTACGGAGCTGTGGCTGCAGGGTGGTCGGTGCCTGTCGTGGCGGTAACCCCCGTACCCGATGGTGGACACCAGAGGTGAGGGGGGCCGTGAAGCTGAAGAAGGAGGCTTACCGGGAATTATTAGCCCGGGGGTCTCCGGAGGCAGCTGACGGGTACCGGCGGGCCAGGCGGAACGCGGCTCGGGCGGTCACAGAAGCAAAAACCCGGGTGTGGGAGGAGTTCGGTGAGGCCATGGAAAGTGACTTTCGGTCGGCCTCAAAAAGGTTCTGGCAAACCATACGGAGTATCAGGAGGGGGAAGCAGCTCCTGGTTCCTACTATTTATAGTGGGGGGGGGGGGGCTGTTGACCTCATCTGGGGACATCATCCGGAGGTGGAAGGAATACTTTGAGGACCTCCTCAACCCTGCCTCCGATACATCTACGCATACTGCCTTTGAGACATCTGAGGGCGTAGAGCCCGAGGGTGCTGGGGGGGGCTTGCCCATCACTGAGGCTGAGGTGGCCGCGGCGGTTAAACAACTCCGTGGTGGCCGGGCCCCGGGGGTGGACGGAGTACCTGAAGGCTCTAGATGGGGCTGTCGTGGCTGACACGCCTTCTCAACAGTGCGTGGAGGTCAGGGACAGTGCCGCTGGATTGGCAGACCGGGGTGGTGGTCCCCTTATTTAAGAAAGGGGACCGGAGGGTGTGTTCCAACTACAGGGGGATCACACTTCTCAGCCTCCCTGGGAAGGTCTATTCCAGGGTACTGGAGAGGAGGGTGAGATCGATAGTCGAATCTCGGATTCAGGAGGAACAATGCGGTTTTCGTCCTGGTCGTGGAACACTGGACCAGCTTTATACCCTTGCAGGGGTACTGGAGGGGGCCTGGGAGTTTGCCTATCCAGTCTACATGTGTTTTGTGGATTTGGAAAAGGCTTACGACCGGGTTCCCCGAGGTGCTCTGTGGGGGGTGCTTCGGGAGTATGGGGTCCGGGGTCCACTGTTGTGGGCGATCCGGTCCCAGTACGAACGGAGCAGAAGCTTGGTCCGCATTGCCGGCAATAAGTCGGACGTGTTCCAGGTGCGTGTTGGGCTCCGCCAGGTCATCGGTCCTGTTTATCATATTTATGGACAGGATTTCTAGGCGCAGCCAAGGCGTCGAGGGTGTCCAGTTTGGTGACCTCAGGATTGCCTCGCTGCTTTTTGCAGACGATGTCGTCCTGTTGGCTTCATCTGCTGGGGATCTCCAGCAGGCACTGGGGCGGTTCGCAGCCGAGTGCGAAGCGGCAGGGATGAGGATTAGCACCTCCAAGTCCGAGACCATGGTTCTCAGCCGGAAACGGGTGGTTTGCCCTCTTCGGGTTGGGGAAGACGTACTGCCTCAAGTGGAGGAGTTTAAGTATCTCGGGGTCTTGTTCACGAGTGAGGGTAGGTGGGATCGGGAGTTGGATAGACGGATCGGAGCGGCGTCTGCAGTTCTGCAGGCGCTTAACCGATCCGTCGTGGCTAAGAAAGAACTGAGCCAAAAAGCCAAACTCTCGATCTATTGGTCCATCTTTGTCCCTACCCTCACCTATGGTCATGAGCTATGGGTAATGACCGAAAGAACGAGATCGCGAATACAAGCGGCCGAAATGAGGTTTCTCCGCAGGTTGTCTGGGCTCTCCCTTAGGGATAGGGTGAGAAGTTCGGATATCCGGGAGGGCCTCGGAGTAGAACCGCTGCTTCTTCACGTCGAAAGGAGCCAGTTGAGGTGGTTTGGACATCTGGTGCGGATGCCTCCTGGGCGGCTACCCGGAGAGGTTTTCCGTGCCTGTCCTACAGGGAGGAGGCCCCGAGGCAGGCCCAGGACTCGCTGGAGGGATTATATCTCTCGGCTGGCCTGGGAACGCCTCGGTGTCCCCCCCGAGGAGCTGGTGGGGTTAGCTGGGGAGAGGGAGGCCTGGGTGCCTCTACTGAAGCTGCTACCCCCGCGACCCGAACCCCGGACAAGCGGAAGATGATGGATGGATGGATGGAATAATAAAGCGTATAGTAGACTGAATGTAAGCTGGTGCAAACACATTGTATTTTAAAAGAAAATGCACGTAACTGAAATGTTTAAAGAATTTAAACTTTTAAACAAGTAGAGACATGCCCGAGCGAAAAAGAGCAAAGCACAAAACGGACCAAGCCCCGAACTTTTAACTTTTAAACAAGTACAGGCATGCCCGAGCGAAACACCATATTTTAAGCAAACGACACAAGTCCCAAACTTTTAACTAGAGACACCATATTTAAGTAGAGGCATACCTGAGCGAAACAAGACAAAATGCTAAGTTTTAAACAATCACAGCTTTATTTTAGTTTTTAAAAACGAGAAAAAGCCGTAATCAGTTTAACAGTTTTATTTCAATGTAAAATAGAAAAAAAGTATTTCACCAAATGCGAAGCTGTAGCTCGGACATGTGCGTGCGCTCCGTTTGAACAATGTGGGCGAAATGATGACCTAGGGGATCCGAAGCTTGCGCAGGCGCACTCACGCAGACATGCATTTCAAACTGGCGACAACAAAAAGTATTAAAAACTGCCTTGCCACTATAGTTTTAAACTAGAAATAATTCTCTTTAACATGAACGTGCTGTTTTTAATACAATGTTTAATACAATGTATGTGAACAGCCTAGACGATAAGTTTTCATAAATTTAGAAGCATGGGTGTGGTATGGTCTCAGCACATACCGCTAGGTGGGGCTGTCTGCTGTTCTTTTTTGTTAAAGGGGTTCACAGCAGGGTCAGTGAAACAGCGGGAGGCCGCGCACCTGTTGACGACTGGCTCGAGATAGACCGGTTCCCAAGGCTATTGATCAGTTATCACAAATGGAAGGGGGTGATCAGGGTGTCATAAACCGTCGCCGATGTTTACCCGAAACCAAGCATTATACAAAGAATGATGATTCGTAAGACACCCCATTTCAAAATGGCAGCAACAAACGGAGCGCCCTGTTATTTCAAACAAAACCCTTAACCATAACACTTTTCTACCAATGTGAATAATAAAGTAAATCGCCCTAAGCATTTTGACAACAAGAATAGACAATAAGTTTTAGGGCTGAACTCGTGTGTTAACAAAATGTGGCGTCGATCATCCAAGCGCTGACTGGCCTATTTACATATGCCCCAGCATGCATGAGACATTGTGTAAAAACTTTTGCTTCAAGATTCCATATGGAAGTTAACCCAGGGGCGCCGTAAGGGGGAGGAAAGCTAGGACGATTCCAAGGGCCCCTGAGCGACAGGGGCCCTAAAAAATTAGGAAAATAACTGGATTGGTTTGGACTGGGGGGCCTAATATGATATGCTTTCATGGGGCCCAAAATCTCTAGCAACGCCCCTGAGTTAACCGACAAAGTTTTGCAGATTTCATAAAACAAGACACCGCAAGAATTGCGTTCGATCCAGCGATAGGCCTCTCTGCCTAACCCAACATGGGCACCTCGCAAGCGAGACAGCGGAAGCAGTGCACTATGGGTAACCGATCCCCTGCATCTCGAATCTATCAGCAAAAAATTAGATAAGTTTTTGAACAAACTGCTGGCATTTTTTCTAACGGTGATGACATGGGCACAGCGCGAGCTGGGGAGACAGGGTGAGCATTGGGTAACATTCTCACAACATGATTATGGCAGAGTGTACAGGCCTCGTCCCACTGTCTCGGTCGGTCGGTGCGTGAGGGGTCGCCCGAACAAATCCTGTTGTATTTAATTGCTGTAGAAGCTAGTGAACGGCATGTATCAACATACATCAAAAGCATTTTAAAAACTTTGGTAGAATTCTTATTTTAAAATAAGTATAAAATGTGTTATAAAGCATTTGACCAATGATAATTAATAAAGAATTCAAGCATATTAACCCACATGTGTGCGGACTATAGCAACAGAAGTGTGTTTTTCTTATAGCCCAGGTCACCAACCAGGTCAAGAATTAAAAATATTGTTTTTTATTATTTAAAGAAGGCGGACATTATTATTTAATTACATTTAATAGGAACTTTGCAGATGACACCAAGGTGGGTGGTGTAGCAGATACTGAACTAGCGGCTCAGCAGCTACAGCGGGATCTTAATTTAATTAGTGACTGGGCTGACACCTGGCAGATGAAATTTAACATAGACAAATGTAAGGTACTCCATGTAGGGAGCAGAAATATAAAGTACAGGTATTTTATGGGACCTACTGAAATAAAGGTAGCTGATTATGAGAAAGACCTTGGTGTGTATGTTGATGCTTCCATGTCTCATTCTCGCCAGTGTGGGGAAGCAATAAAAAAGGCCAATAGGATGTTGGGGTACATCTCCAGGTGTGTGGAGTTTAAGTCAAGGGAGGTAATGCTAAGATTATACAATTCCTTGGTGAGACCTCACCTAGAATATTGTGTACAGGTTTGGTCACCATATCTTAAAAAGGACATAGCGGCCTTAGAAAAGGTGCAGCGTAGGGCCACAAGAATGATTCCTGGTCTTAGAGGAATGTCATACGAGGAAAGGTTATTTGAGCTAAATCTGTTCAGCCTCAAGCAAAGGAGACTGAGGGGGGACATGATCCAGGTCTATAAGATTCTAACAGGTTTGGATGCTGTTCAACCGAATAGTTACTTCAGCATTAGTTCAAATACAAGAACTCGTGGCCATAGGTGGAAATTAGCGGGAGAACATTTCAAACTGGATTTAAGGAAGCACTTCTTTACACAGCGTGTAGTCAGAGTATGGAATAGTCTTCCTGATAACGTAGTGCAAGCTGAATCCTTGGGTTCCTTTAAATCAGAGCTAGATAAGATTTTAACAACTCTGAGCTATTAGTTAAGTTCTCCCCAAGCGAGCTCGATGGGCCGAATGGCCTCCTCTCGTTTGTATAGTTCTTATGTTCTTATGTTCTTATGTTCTTAACTAGTAAGCTGCATTTAGAATTAATCGCTAGGCAGATGTACCATACTGATAGTCTGTCCTATGACCTACAAGGTAAAACCATATGGCACCAAAGCAGGGTCAATAGTCTTTAAAAGAATAAAATACATTACAGGTGTTTATTAATAAATCATTTTAAATGAGTTTAAGAGTAATAGCATTTATCAGCGTGCTTGTAACGGTGCTCTGGGCACATCGATCTTTTCTAGCTAGAGACGAAAGAGGGTCTGGTGGTTTTAAATGGTAAAAAATTAAAAATAGTTGTTTGTTAACGTGTCATTTTAAGCAAATGTGTTATTTTATGTCAGTAAAAACACAGCCAAAATGTTTAGACATGTCAGGGGACGAATGACCGCAAGCCCTCTATTATGTAGTGAGCGATGTTTTGGGTGGGCCGCGTGGTGAAGCAACATGGCTGCTTGTAGCCAAAGCATATACGGTACAGTACATGCCAGCAAAACAGGGGTCATTAGTCTTTAAAAAAATAAAATACATTACAGATGTTCATTAAAACTGTTTTAAATGCATTTTAAGGATTGTCCCGCGGCCCTCCATAAAAGGAAGGGGAATATAGGGGATGAGATTGTTTTGGCACAAAAAATTAAGGGATGTTGAAAAAACAGTCCAATTAGCAGGAGTAGGTGCAGAAAAAGTTGCGAAATTTATTAACAAAATAATAATGAAACAAAAGGCAAAAATCTCCCGGGAAAACAATCTACAACTGAAGGAAACCAAACACAGGTTTAAAACTGCAGCCTCACAGCAAGCTGCCACCTCTCTCCCTCTCTCTCCTGGCCTTCACCTTCACCGCCTCACCTAACTGGAACCTACCACCTGTTCAGGTGAGCATGGGGTGAGCTGTGCAAAGATAAAACACAAAATTAAATCAAAACAACAAAACAACCCATGGTAGCTATGATTGACCTCAAACCATGCCTCTATGTTTTGGATGCATTCTCATAAGTGCGACATATTTACTAACTTGTAATCTTTGGCATTCCTCCCCCACCTAGTATAACTCAAGTTAGCAGCACCCAACCTCTCACTGCTAAGAGGACCTAATCAACCAAACCTGTCTTCACTCTCCCTAATGAGCGCACACTCAAGGGTAGGCTGGCGAAACAGTTGCAATTTTCTCAAGCCGACAGTAGGCGCACCCTAACAAAATGGGTATTACAGGGCCCCTAACAGCTACAACTTCACGCGCCTTATAAAAAACACCAGACATACACTCACCTAAAGGATTATTAGGAACACCTGTTCAATTTCTCATTAATGCAATTATCTAATCAACCAATCACATGGCAGTTGCTTCAATGCATTTAGGGGTGTGGTCCTGGTCAAGACAATCTCCTGAACTCCAAACTGAATGTCAGAATGGGAAAGAAAGGTGATTTAAGCAATTTTGAGCGTGGCATGGTTGTTGGTGCCAGACAGGCCGGTCTGAGTATTTCACAATCTGCTCAGTTACTGGGATTTTCACGCACAACCATTTCTAGGGTTTACAAAGACAGGTGTGCAAAGGGAAAAACATCCAGTATGCGGCAGTCCTGTGGGCGAAAATGCTTTGTTGATGCTATAGGTCAGAGGAGAATGGGCCGACTGATTCAAGCTGATAGAAGAGCAACTTTGACTGAAATAACCACTCGTTACAACCGAGGTATGCAGCAAAGCATTTGTGAAGCCACAACACACACAACCTTGAGGCGGATGGGCTACAACAGCAGAAGACCCCACCGGGTACCACTCATCTCCACTACAAATAGGAAAAAGAGGCTACAATTTGCACGAGCTCACCAAAATTGGACAGTTGAAGACTGGTAAAATGTTGCCTGGTCTGATGAGTCTCGATTTCTGTTGAGACATTCAAATGGTAGAGTCAGAATTTGGCGTAAACAGAATGAGAACATGGATCCATCATGCCTTGTTACCACTGTGCAGACTGGTGGTGGTGGTGTAATGGTGTGGGGGATGTTTTCTTGGCACACTTTAGGCCCCTTAGTGCCAATTGGGCATCGTTTAAATGCCACGGCCTACCTGAGCATTGTGTAGGAATTGAACAGCTCAAATGGGGGTGGTTTTCCACCAATGTTCAGGGGAATTGATTATGAATTAATTAATGATTAATTCATCCACAATTAAATAGGGAATATTAGGTTTGAGTTGTTGTTCCGATATCACAGTCTTTATATTAGTCCCACTTGGTAAAGAGCTGGATGATTTAAGTCCAGAATGTGAATGGAATTCATTCGTTGGTATCACTACTCAGTCTAAGATAGCTGCCCGTCCACCGGGTTAGCTTCTCTCTGTAACCTAGCGACTCAGCTCTTGGCCAAAGAGAGAGTCTCGCGATACTTGAGGACGCGAGTGGGACTTCAAAGCTCAGTAACGGGATTCAGACCAATAAAGTGACTTATTGTAAGCACAGAGAGGGAGATTTAAAATGTGAACAGCATGCGTTTATTCTAATACTACACTAAAACAGGACAAACATTAAACATAACATAATACATACAAACACAATAACGAAATTACGGAAAATGGATTTACAGTAGGAAACAGTGATCAGCTTTGATTAAATACTGTTCTGCAACGGCAAGCCTAGGATCTAAACAGGCAACCCAGATTTCAGTGTAAATCAGCCGGTACTAGTTGCCTATGAGAGAGTTGACGGTGAGTTTACGTGATTGCAGCGGGGATCAGCTTTATCTTTTGTTGAAACTCGCGGCGAAGAGGCTTCGTAGTTTCGATGGTAGATTTAATCTTCTCCGCGCGTAGTTTCTCCCGCAGTCTTGGATTGGAGGCTTCGCGTTTTCTTCTTTTCTTTTTGATGTTTTCTCCTCCTTCTCCTTTTTTTTTTTCTCTGGGTGTGAGGTTTTTATGCCCCATGGGTCCCATGAATATTCATGACCCAGGGTCCAACTCATACCCAATGAGAATTGGTACCTGGATCCGAGGGGCCGGTTGCAGGCTCCCCGAATGTCCCCATAGATTTATGGTGGTCTTTGGCCAACTTTTGTGCTGATTTTAATTAAGTAATTTAGCTTTGGATAGGTTCAATTGTGTAATAATCCGTCCCCGGATTCACATTCGGACATAATTTAGGATGACATTGATACCAAACATGATATTCCACCTTTGATCCAAACCTTTGCTAATTTTCATTGATTGATTTATAATTCCTCTTATGAGGTGCATGCTTATTATTGCCATCAATGTACAGAATACATGGCTAGGTGGCATATCTCACAGCTGTGACTAGTTCAGGTATATTTTACTGAAGCTGTACCCCATTGCATACAGTGTGTCCTAATTAAGGATGGCTTGGGTAACTTTCTTTACTTCAGTAAAAGAACAGGGTTGATTATACATTGCCAAATTATAAAATGTAGCAAATCGGGCTATTAAAAAAAAGGGTTCAGTACACAAGTTTTCACATACATTGCATAGTCTCTTTCAGACAAAGGGAGGCAGGAAAAGAGCGCGAATCTCTGATTTACGACTGTAAGGCATAGATAAGCAACCGCATTTCTACCCCTTCCCCCCCCCTTTTGGTGAGGGGTGGGGGCCTTCCTTAGTTCTATTAACTAAATAACTATGTGCTCAAACATTTCTACCTACTTGGTTACACCACTTAAACTCATTTCCCCTATTCTCTGAGAGAGGTGTGAGCACGTGGTTGGATAACCCCAGTGTTTACCTATCTGTGCATATTATATATATATATATATATATATATATATATATATATATATATATGTATGTATGTATATATATGTATGTATGTATATATATATGTATGTATATATATATATATGTATGTATGTATGTATATATATATATATATATATATATATATGTATGTATATATATATATGTGTATATATATATATATATATATATATATATATATATATGTATATGTATGTGTGTGTATATATATATATATATATATATATATATATATATATATATATATATATATATAATTGTCCAAGTGGTGAGGATACAACGGGACATTCATAAGAGGAATAGAAGACAATGGTGACTGACACATACACATCCACCAAGTTTACAGTAATGAAGCCAAATAATAGTGAGGATAACACACAATCAAATACACAATAGATGGCATATGATTTTAGCTTTGTCCCACTCCAGAGAGATGCAGGATCTCCCCCCCTTTCCACTATCTGGGTCCTCCGTTTGAGGGCCATAAACATTGGAATGCGGGCTTCGGCTTCCTGGAGAGGGGCCCTGGGTCAAAGAGGTACGGAGGGAGATCTTGGCATGGCCGACTCACTCCCTCAGCGGCCATAAAATACTGGCTGTGGGGCCTGCGTGATCCTACAATTGTTTCTCACCATGTCCATCCCTTTATGACCACCATGTACCCATCCTCTGATGGCTACTTCCAGCAGGATAATGCACCATGTCACAAAGCTCGAATCATTTCAAATTGGTTTCTTGAACATGACAATGAGTTCACTGTACTAAAATGGCCCCCACAGTCACCAGGTCTCAACCCAATAGAGCATCTTTGGGATGTGGTGGAACGGGAGCTTCGTGCCCTGGATGTGCATCCCACAAATCTCCATCAACTGCAAGATGCTATCCTATCAATATGGGCCAACATTTCTAAAGAATGCTTTCAGCACCTTGTTGAATCAATGCCACGTAGAATTAAGGCAGTTCTGAAGGCGAAAGGGGGTCAAACACCGTATTAGTATCGTGTTCCTAATAATCCTTTAGGTGAGTGTATATATATATATATACATACATACACACACACAATAAAATAACCCCATATATACATATCTATTAAGAAAGAAGAAAAAAAAAAAAGAAATCCACGTCTTACCGCATATTCCAGTGTATCCTGCCGACTACGCCAGATTGTGACAGAGCGGTAAGGAGAAAGGAGCTGCTATGCTTCTTCCCTTCCAACATAAGCCGACTATGCCACCCCGGAAGCCTGGCTCAAATAACCCGCCTCCCAGGGACAACCCAATAACTCCAATTAATCACCCCCCCCCCCCCCCCCCACACACACACAAGTACACACTAAGCAGCAGACGTGGATACACAACTTTTATTACATAAAGCAAAAGAAAATGAAACAACCCCACCTTAACACAATTTCTAATATTCTCCACATAACAAAACACTCCACACTCAAAGATAAAAAAAAGAATATACAACAACCATCACTCCCAACGAAGCCGGCTAGCTACCAATGTACTTCAGTGAAGCAAAGGGCAGCAGAACGTGCAAAGTCCTTGTTGGTCCGGTTAAGAAGCAGCAGCTCGTCCACTTTGTTTGGAAGGGAGCGGAGGTTCACCAGGTGAATGGAGGGGAGCGCAGTGCGGAATCACCACTGACGTAGTTTCACCAGCGTGCCTGCGCACGTCACTCATCTGCGTCTCCGCCAAGCCCTGCGGAGAGCCGCTGCTCCTCGACTAAAATCTCCAGAAAACTTTCCGGGTTTATGAAAAAAAGATAAAAACTATTTTGAGATGGCTGCCTGATGTTTAGCAGTTGACCTCTGGAAAAAGTAATGTGGTCTGAGTGACCAAACGCACAGAAAATAAACAAAAACAAAGAAAGTACGAGAGAGCGCAGTACCGAGGCTAACATCCGTGGCGCCATCTTGATCTTATTGTCAACAAAGGGAGATAAACAAAGAGTTTTGGAGCTTCTGTGTTGAAAATCATTTATCAGGCACTGCAAACCAATGGTGGGAGTACAGACAGAGCAGTGTAAAACCCTGGGGCATATTCAAGGAAGATTTCTTAAGATATCATGAAGGTTTAGTTACAAGGGGCTACCTAAGACAGGAATTTGATTTGCCCCAGAAGGAAGGGGATGGTTTTGAAAGATTTGTGCGGAAAAAATGCTTCCTTTACATTAGATTGTATACAGACGCTGAGGAGCCAGAGCAGATAAGATACATCATTGGCACCCTTTTGCCTGAATATAGGCGCTTCATTCGCCACCCAGCTCCCTTGACAATGGAACAGTTAGTACAGAGAGGACGAGAAGTGCAGGCAGACTTGGAGGAGTCTAACCAGGCACCTCAGCCTATTCTAGACCAAAAGGGAGTGGAGAAAAGGGTAGAGGGCAGTAAGGCAACAAGAAAACAGCCATTTGTTAGCCAAAGGGTCTCTATTCCTGTTAAATGCTACTATTGTCAAGAAGGACATATTATGCCCAACTGCCCTAAACTCCAAGGCAGCACTGCTGAATAGCCAACACTGTTTATGGGGAAAGGAGAACAGGCACCAGAAGCCTCTGAGGTGCCACTGTAGCCGAGTTACTTAATATATTAGTGCAGTTGTAAATTTCTTATTATATATATCTGTAAATGTCTATTTGTAAATTCCTGTTCTTAGCAATCTGTATATTATGCTCACAGTACATCCATCTGTAAATATTACCCTTACTTTCTCCCTGCACATATCCCATTTAAGTGCACTTATAACTTATACCTTATCCTGCACTTACTGCTTATTGCACTCCTGGTTAGACCTAAACTGCATTTCGTTGCCTTGTACTTGTACATGTGTAATGACAATAAAGTTGAATCTAATCTAATCTAATCTAATATTATTGAACTTCTATAAAACTTTTTCATTTATTATTATTATTATTATTATTTTAGTGAACAATTTAGTTTTGTGCATATAAATTATGTTTATTTTATTATAAGTAGTATTGGTTATCAGAGGGCATTTGTTTTATTGACAAATTTATAAAAGGTTCCTTTTTGTATATTGTTGCGGGTGGGACACTTTTCTGAGCATCGCACCTTAAGCCATCTCGCTAATTCCCAGGCAGAAGCTGCTTTGGAATCGAGTTGGTAAGACATGTTTTTTTTGCTCTCTTGGTTTTTAAATTAATTTGTAATTGTTCAACTGTGTTTTTACTTTATTTTATAAGGATATAATTTCTGTTACTTTTAACTCATGCTTCATATGTTTTATTGTAAGAGTACTTGTTTGGAAAGTTGATAAATGTGTATTTCCTTTTTTTTTGTTTGGCTGTTGCGGCCTAAGCTGGAAAAGAGAGCATATGTTGCTTTGGAGTGCAATCACCGTTCTATATGTTAACAGTAAATCATCGTTGCTGAAACGAACCGGATGTGGCTGTGATTCTTTCGCAACCGTCTGACGACCGCTACATAAACTGGTGTCGTGACTCGGATCCATTTGGTCGGCGGCCGCCGATCACCGAGGTTCAGCTGCGTGCCTGCAACACCCGAGATATCAAGTTGGTGGATTTGTGGATTTGGTCAGTGGTTGTGAAAGGTCCTAAATAGTGTTAAATAGCTTTTCTTATACAGGCATTTTGCACAATAATGCAACTTGTATGAGAACACTGTTATAGCCTAATTTTTTTGTGTGGTTTATATTGTTGCCTGTTTAGGGCCTTCATTTCGTTACTATACTACTGAATGTTGCATGTAGTATAAATTATGGCAGACAAAGATTATGAGGCTTTTGTTACCTTTACCCTAGGCTTTGGGAGAGGTAGGGTATTAAACAGCCCTATTAGAAGTTTAGAAGTGGGGCATAGAGAACTGTTTCAAAATGATACAAGGGATGCAGAACACAACGCAGATATTACTACGCAAAGACCGCAGTTTTCCACTCCTGTCATGCACAATGAGAACGCCGAACAGCAGTTACGTGAACTCATTGCAGAGTTGGGGACCCAGATTGGCGAGTCTATTGCTAGCCGCTTCTTAGCCAATCAGGCAGTGTCTACTCCTGCGCAGCCGCCTAGTCCTAGGTTTTCAAGGGCTGAAGCCCCCGATACTCTTTTCGATCTTTCCAAAGTAAATTTAGTTATTAAGCCAGATGTCAAACAGCCACCATTGTTTCGTGGTGATGGGATCGACAAGTATCTAATTCAAGAATGGATAGATGTGATGGAGGTGTACCTGGATAAAAAGGATTTGTCGGTCGAAGGACAGAACACCGAAATTCTAAACCACCTCCTTGGCAAAGCAAAAAGTATAGTAAAGGTAGGTTTAAAAAGCAACACCTCATGTGGCAAAGCAAAAAACCCAGAAAAAATATATAGCATACTAAGGAGATATTTTAGTGAAAGCCCAGGTTCAGCTCAGCCTTTAGCTGATTTTTATGCCACCCAGCCAGTAATTAAGAAAGCTCCAGTGGACTACTGGGTAAGGCTGAATACTGCAGCTGAGGTAGCCAGTAAATACATGCAACGACATGGGAGCAAAATGGATAATATGGATACAGAAATTGCAATGATGTTCATTAGAAATTGTCCGGACCCAAACTTGGCCTGTGTGTTTAGGTGTAAACCCATAAGCAAGTGGTCACTAATTTAAGTGCAAGAAGCTATTGACGAGTATCAAAGGGAGAGCTGTGTGAGGACCAGAAATGTGAACAAAACTCTAACCCAAGCTCAGCAGGTGGCAACCACTGTAACGCCCATCAAAGCTCAGGAGCTTGAACTTGGCTGTAATGCTGTGCATGCTGCAAAAAGTGCCATAGTCAGCCTGTCGGACGAACCAGCAACCCCTAAACCATGTAGGAATTATTAGCTCAGGTAATTTTTAATATCTCCACCAATATGTTTGAAATTAAATAAAGTTTAATTAATTATTATTTAATGCTGATTATTAACCAATCGTTATGCCGAATGGTCGGCTCCTCAAACTCAATTGCGGTATCCCTGTGAGTCTGTTAATGTGAGACTTAAATGGGATTCACTAATTATCAGTATCGCTTAGTAACCTGGGTTAGAAGGCTCGTCCAGCGAGCTGCATCACCAGGTAATGTAAACGATTGGTAGCGAAGCTCCCCTCACGGCCGATGAGAGAGAGTCTCGCGATGTTTCAGGCGAGTTTGAGGTTCAGAGCATGTAGCAAGATCGCACAGAGGCAGGGACTTATTGTGGAACACTCAATGACGGAGGCTGAAGTTGTGTAAAAGACATGCATTTAGTTCTAGCTAACACTACAACTAACATAAGACAGACATTACACCTAACACAAACAACAAACACGAAATAACGGAATAAAACAAATGATGTAATTATGAAAATGCAATGACCGGATTTAAATGAGTAACCTTAAATGGGAAATACTGTTCTGCAAAGCAAGCACAGTTTGTGGAAACACGACCCTAAAGCCTTATACAAGGTTAACAGAACAGCTTAAGTTGTTAGAATGAAAGGAAGTTGGTTTACTTGGTTGAAGAGTGGGGGGGGGGGTCTTGGCAGTTGATGGCAGAGCTGCTGAGCTGATGGCACTCAGGAAGGCGCGGCGTTTGGAGCAGTGGAGTGGAGCCCCTTCGGATTCTCTCTCCTGGTGAAGCTTTGTCTTGGGTGCTGTTCTCTGTTCAGCTGGGCCTTCACCGGAGGGCTTCTTGTGGGTTTCTCTTCTCCCGGGCTGATGGTCTTTTCTGCGCTTGATGATCTGTTTGCCCCAGCTGATGTTCTCCTTCGGGCTGATGGTTTTCTCTGCGCACCTTTGTTCTGAGGTGCCAGGTTTTTATGGTCTAAAGTTCATGAATAGGGATGACCAGGAATTCGACTCCTGGCCCAATGGCTGGCCATCCATTTGGCGGGCTTTCGGAAGGGGGTCTGTATCAGTCCTTTTGGGATTTATGGCCCGACTGATTCTCCCTTTACTGATGATTTTCATTAAGCTGTTATAACTTTTGATACATCCACTTTTATGGTAATCACTGACCAGATTTGGAATCAGGGGTGATTAACAATCAGTTTGACACCAAATATGCCATACCAGCTTCACAGATACATACCTCATACCATCTGTATTAATTGATTAAACAATTAATTATTTTATCTATGTGACTGATTCACATCAGTATAGGATACAGGTGTTTTGGGTTGCACCTAAACAAATGTTACACTTTGTGCAGACATTACATCAAATATTCATATTACAAACAGCACATCTTATCCATAGATAGGCGTGGCCATTAGTTTGTGGTAATATCAATATAAGTTGCACATCTGGACACAACATATCTTGGTTGGTGTGGCTTATTCTAATTGATCTTCTCCAAAATGGATAATGTACACCTTAATTCAGTTCTTTTTAATATAGCATGTTAGAACAAAGAAACTTGATAACGGTCCACCAAGATCAGATAAGGACCACAAAGGAATGTTGGAAGAGAAGGGGGGGGGGGGGTTGTTAACAAAGAAGACTCTCTAAAAGTTAGGACACATTGGTTACACTCACTTTCCAGATTCTTCTGGTATACCATGAGAACATATATACAATGGTAGCTATACCTATCTATTTATTTAAATTTATATGTGTTCAAGTGCAAAGAGGTAAAATAGGTGATACTCCATGAACATTGGTATAAGGTGGTATGTATATTGAGACTAGTAGTCGTGAGTAAATCAATATACACGATATACAAAAGCCAAACTTAAATGAAACTTCCTTTAGGGTGTTCGTCTGTTGGGTGAGTGATATGTAAGGCAGAATGTATGGGGAGGGGGTTGTGTGCCAAGTCGAGGGACCCCTGTCCTTGAGGTTCACTCTGCTTGTCTGTGGGTCCCTAAATCTTTGGGCAATAAAAGTTGGAGTGCAGGCCTCCCTTGTTATCTGTGTGTGTTTGTGTGTGTTTATGTGTGTAACCCCCCTTTGGTGCCTCTCGTACCAGGCTCGGCCTTGTCTCAGGCCACCTGGAATTTAGGCCCTGTGATATGTGCATGTGTGATCCTACACATGCCACTCACGATTTCAGACTCGCACAGGAAATCTTACGGCAAATCTTACATTATTCCATTATAAACCTAAAATAAGCTACGTCAAAAGTATATTTACACGGTTAAATACAAAAGCAGACTATTTACAAGGTAAGAATTATTACATATCTATGCAGAAATCTTGAATTGAATTGTACTGAATTAACTTGACAGTGAGATACTGATTACATGCAATGTTGATACAACCGATAGGCTACTTAAATATACATCACACTAAATAGTTAGACATTATGATCTTCCGGACCTTTGCTTCAAGAAATTTTCTTTAACTGGACCTCTTTAAATTTCAGCTGAATTCCCCTGCAATACAGCTATTAAACTAATTAGATTTTTTTAAATCCCAATATCGCTATATATATCGCAAAAAGAATAAATATTGCAATATGATTTTTTCCCCAATATCGTGCAGCCCTACTACTGAATCACAACGGTATATTTTGCTAGGAGGAGGGTGATGGTCTGATTGCCACGATTGACTAGGAATCATCGCAAGCAATTGCCACCAGTAGATGTTTTTCATAAGATAAAACAATATTAATGGGGGTATGGTGGTCCAGGTTTTATTGACAGACAGAAAGGAGTGGGATGAAATCAATTTCCCAATGATTCAGCCAAGCCCATTTGACTACTATGGTCCAGAAGTCATATTTTTAAGTGTATTTCTCTTTATCTGTGTAGGACTTTGTGTCACGCCCCGCTCCGTCCGCTCCTAATGTGTGCCACGCCCACCTCATTACCTCCTGTTTCTCCCTGATTGTTCTCACCTGTGGCTCGTTACCTGTAGCTTGTCTGTTGTATTTAGTCCTCGTCTGAGTCAGTCTTCTCCAGACTTGTCATTAATGTTACCCGTCGTTCTTCCCCGTCTTGTGGAGTCTACCTTAATAAACCCCGTTTGCCCTACTTCCTGGCTCCGTATCCCTGCTTCCCGGATCGCCTTCTGACCGACCGTGACACTTTGTTACTCATGTTTAATTTTACAATTTTAAAGTGGTCAATGCTGAGCAGTTGTGAGATCAAGTCCATTCAGCTGACGGGTCCATTTAAGTAACAGAACTCATACTGAACAGCCCTTGAACAACTTAGTCAGGGCACTGCATGCAGCTAATCATGTTTATCTTATGTAATCATGTAATTTGTTCAGTCAGGGCTAGTTCAGTTTCATTACTCTGGATAAATGTTAGCACAGGGTTAGAGATTAGTCAGGACAGTGATGTCACCCCAAACAGACCCACACACCATCACTGTACTTCTTGCCAGCTTATATATCTGCCAGCACCCAGTTTGGTTTCAGAAGCTTAGCGTATCTCCCAGGACAATTTATTTCTGAGCTGTCAAGTCTAAGATAATGAGGACAAAAACTTCTAAAAAATATTTTAACATAAATGAAAATATTTATTATTAATATAGGGGAAATGAGAGCTCTGTCCTGAATAAATGGTTTTGTGGCTTTGTGTCTCGTGATTGCCAGCTGGACACACATGCGTTACCGCTCTACCTGTGTGACCAATGTGCTAATAGCCTAGAGCAGGGCAAGACCACAGTGCTCATCATCAGAGACAAAGAAAAAATCCTTGTAGTGCACCAATGTACATGTGTACAAGCAAAAGAAGAATAAAAAAATAACAGTTTACTCTATTCATTAAAAGTGTTATGAGGGCTACTGTTATAACCAACGGGTGAGCATTGGAATTGCTGAGCGAGGAATCAAGGTCAGCAAAGATCCAGGAAATGGGGTTTATTCCGGGCAAACAGGCAGACAGGTAAAGAACGGTAAACAACATCAATGACCAGACTGGGGAAACAGACTTGAACACGGACTTAAATACACAGGACTGCTCAGAAATAACACAAAACAGCTGGTTACAATCGGGGTTTCACACAAGGTAAATGAGAGGGCGTGGCACACAGGAGGATTGGACTAGCAGGGCAACACAGAACCCCCCCCTCCAAAGGCAAGCACTCTGAGCGCACCCCAAGGGGAGCGACAGATGAGAAACACAGGACCTGGGGAAAACAAAACCAAGAACATTAATGAGGGACCGGGAACAGGACAGACACACAAAACAGGCACAAGGGCAAAAACCAGGACAAAACCTGACACAGAACAGGAAACGCGGACAGGCACACCAAGAAAGGAGACACTGGGGGAACACCAACCGGAGGGACAAAGGGACCAAGAGTGAACAGAGGAGACACTGAGGGACGAGGAGCAGATACAGGAGGGACAAAGGAGGCAGAAAAGCTGAGGACGGCGGACAACGGGGAGCCCGAGGGAACCACAGTGGGAGAGGGGTTGCAGCTGGAGGGGCCGCAAGCAACCGTGAGGCCGGAGCCGAAGGGGACCTTGCAGGAGGCGAGGAGGTAGGCGGAGGGACAGGCGGAGAAGACGAGGAGGGAGATGGAGGGGACCACGGCGCAGGCAAGGAGGGTGGGGAAGCCAAAGCAGGCGACGGCACAGCCATAGCAGGCGAACATAAGAACATAAGAACTATACAAACGAGAGGAGGCCTTTCGGCCCATCGAGCTCGCTTGGGGAGAACTTAACTAATAGCTCAGAGTTGTTAAAATCTTATCTAGCTCTGATTTAAAGGAACCCAAGGATTCAGCTTGCACTACGTTATCAGGAAGACTATTCCATACTCTGACTACACGCTGTGTAAAGAAGTGCTTCCTTAAATCCAGTTTGAAATGTTCTCCCGCTAATTTCCACCTATGGCCACGAGCTCTTGTATTTGAACTAATGCTGAAGTAACTATTCGGTTGAACAGCATCCAAACCTGTTAGAATCTTATAGACCTGGATCATGTCCCCCCTCAGTCTCCTTTGCTTGAGGCTGAACAGATTTAGCTCAACTAACCTTTCCTCATATGACATTCCTCTAAGACCAGGAATCATTCTTGTGGCCCTACGCTGCACCTTTTCTAAGGCCGCAATGTCCTTTTTAAGATATGGTGACCAAACCTGCACACAATATTCTAGGTGAGGTCTCACCAAGGAATTGTATAATCTTAGCATTACCTCCCTTGACTTAAACTCCACACACCTGGAGATATACCCCAACATCCTATTGGCCTTTTTTATTGCTTCCCCGCACTGGCGAGAATGAGACATGGAAGCATCAACATACACACCAAGGTCTTTCTCATAATCAGCTACCTTTATTTCAGTAGGTCCCATAAAATACCTGTACTTTATATTTCTGCTCCCTACATGGAGTACCTTACATTTGTCTATGTTAACCCTCTGGGGTCTAGGGGTAGGAAACACACTCTCACTGACTGGGGCATGATCACACATTTCTTCAAATATCATAAACTTAATTCATGACAAATAAATTATTTCTTATATATTTGTTTTGCCATCACACTCATCTTTATTTTAATATATATTGTAAATATGTCAGATTTTTGTTAAGTTTGAAATTTGACATCAAAATATAGACATTGCAAAATGCAGTTTGGAACATTTGCAGAAACATTATAAAAGTACATAGTAAGCAATGCTGGCAGTTTGTTTTGATCCCAGATATCTGATCACCAAAGTCTTGGCTACATGAAGATGACTAAATGGTGTAGTTGCAACATTCATTTGGATAAATAAATAAGAAAAACCTAACTCATGTAACTATTTCTGGCTCCTTTCATTGAATATGTAGCAACTTTCATGTGTATGAATGAGCCATTGTCACCTGGCCACGTCCCCAACCCCCTTTTATGGCGCTGAAGGGGATGTATCTGGATCGCGTTTCACCGTTGCGCTGTTAATCAAATTACCATGCGAATGCGATTTGAATACGCGCTAATGCGGCTATTTAGAATGTGAATAGCGATCTTCAGGTGAGAGCGGTATACACGCCCCCGATGCAGGTAAAACAAAGTAAGATGACAAGGTTTACTTTTTTGCCGATTTAACCTAATAAAAAAAACTTTAATACTTCCGACAATGGACGTTTTGAAAAGAAGACAGATTACGGATTTATCCAGCGTTTTTTTCATGATTCTACATTAAGATTTCAGCGAGATATAAACTGAAATAGACGCGAAAAGTACGCGATGCCGCCGACGACATACTCGACCCCAGAGAGTTAAATTTCATCTGCTAGGTGTCAGCCCAGTCACTAATTAAATTAAGATCCCGCTGTAGCTGCTGAGCCGCTAGTTCAGTATCTGCTACACCACCCACCTTGGTGTCATCTGCAAATTTCACCAGTTTACTGTATATATTGGTGTCTATATCATTTATGTAAATTAGGGGCAAAAGTGGTCCTAAAATTGAACCCTGCGGTACCCCACTATGAACGCAGGCCCACTGTGACATTGAGCCTCTTATAACTACTCGCTGCTTCCTATCCGTTAACCAGTTATCAATCCAGGTCGCTACAGTTCCTAAAATACCTGTCGCTTTGAGTTTAAGTGAGAGCCTCTTGTGGGGAACAACATCAAAAGCCTTTTGGAAATCTAAGTAGATGACATCATAGGCCTTCTTATCATCAACTTCCTGAGTAGCTTCCTCAAAAAACTCCAACAGATTTGTTAAACAGGATCTACCTCTCCTAAATCCATGCTGGCTATCCCTCAAAATGTTATTTGAGTCCAGGTAATCTACCATTTTCTCTTTGATTATAGCCTCCATACCTTTACCAGTTATACAAGTTAGACTGATTGGCCTATAGTTTGACAAATTACTTCTATCCCCTTTTTTGAAAATGGGCGTTATGTTGGCATGCTTCCAATCAAAAGGTACCACACCTTCAGATAAGGATTTTTGAAACAGTAAAATAATATCCCTCATCTCTTTTAACACTATAGGTAAGATGCCATCAGGGCCCTGTGATTTATTAATTTTGAGCTTAGCTAGGCTTTGCAAAACATCTGCTTCAGTTATATATATATTAGTTATAGACGATGTTGGATTAGTAATAAGTAATACTAGTGTCCTCAACAGTGAATACCCGTGCAAAACTATCATTGAACTCATTTACTATATCAATGTCGTTTTCAATTATAAGACCCTTACTATCCTGCAGATTAGTAATTTCAGCTTTTAGAGCTCTTTTAGAGTTAAAATACTGGAAGAAACTTTTAACATCATCCTTAGCCTCCAATGTGATCTTCCTTTCGACATTCCTTTTAGCCCGTCTAATGTCATTTTTTAATTCAGCCTGTAGATTTAGATACTCTTGCTTTATTCTGTCATCATCAGTTATTTTCCATTTCTGGAACAAAGCCCTTTTCCTCCTTACTTTATACTTTATTTCCCTAGTAAACCACATAGGTTGCAATTTCCTACATTTATTCTTGCTGAAAACAGGTATGAAGTCCTCTTGCACTTGCAATAATGTGCTTTTAAAAAATTCCCATGCCTCTTCAACAGTTCTGTTATTTAACTCCATCCAGTTCACAGTTTCTAGTTTTAATCTCATACAATTGAAGTTAGCTTTCCTAACATTATATATTTTTGATTTGGACTTTGCTCTTCGGGCACTAAACTTAACCTCAAATTTAACCATGTTATGATCACTACTGTCAAGTGGTTCTAAAATGTCTAATTTACCAATCCTGTCCTGGTTATTAGAGAAAACAAGATCAAGAATGGCATCTCCCCTGGTAGGGTTGACCAAACTGAGTAAAAAAACAATCCTGTACTAATTCCACCATCTCAAGTTCATTTTCAGAAGAGCCATTAACAATGTCCCACTGCAGCCCCGGTAGATTAAAATTGCTCATAATCCTAATATCACTGTATAACAATCTGCTTTCCTCGGCAGCTACATTAGGTGCTCTGTAACAAATAACGACAATTAGGCTATTTGAGTTTTTAGCATCTAATTTTACCCATATAGCTTCCGTACTTTTACTTATATCAGTGAGCTCCCTTGCCTGCAAGTTTTCCTACATATACTGCAACACCACCTCCCTTCTTACCTATACGGTCTTTACGGAACAACGTGTAACCATCCATATTATATTCTTGTCCATCCTTTTCACTCAACCACGTTTCAGTTATTGCTACTGTATAATATAAGAGTCCGATGAGATAAGAGCCTCTAAATCATGAATTTTATTCCTAATACTCCTGGCGTTTAAATACAGACAACAAAGGGTAGGCCTATTACAGTGCCTACTTATAATATGATTATTTGGGGCTTTCCGTTTCCCCCCAGTTACATACTTAACTAACCTCCCTGCCCCCCCAGTCCCTAGTTTAAACATTCCTCAACTACTCTACAAATACGCCTTCCCAGTACACTGGTTCCCCTAAATACAAAAGACAAGCTAGACGTAACAGGACACAGGTGATCACGATCAGGGCTGAACACGAGGTAACGAGGTGGGCGTGGCACACATCAGGAGCGGACGGAGCGGGGCGTGACATGACCCCCCCACAAAGGCGCACACACCGGGCGCGCCCGAGAGGAGGCGACGGACGAGACGAACCGGGAAACAGGACCTGGAAAACAAAGCAGAATGTCAACCAAAAACAGAGAACAGAACGGAGATGCAGAACAGGGACGAGAAGAAGGACAAGACCCGACACAGAACAGGGAAGGCAGACAGGCAGACAAGGAAGGGAGACACAGAAGAAGGGGAGAAAGGCGGAACAAAAGGGCCAGGAGTGAACGAAGGAGACAGAGAGGGACGAGGAGCACAGACAGGCGGGACAAACGGAAAGGGAGGAGGAACAAGGGGAGCACGAGGGAGCCCAGGCGCGTGACAGAGGGAGAGGGAGGAGGGAGCAGGAGGGGACCACCCAGGGGCCAAGGGAACGGGACGAGGGAGTGACGGAGGGGACACGGAGGGAGCAGGAGGGAACACCAGTGCAGGCAGGCAGGAGGGGGAAGCCGCGGCAGGCGGAGGCGCAGCCGGCGAAGGCGCCGTCCGATGCTCAGCCGGAGCAGGGGGGCCCGGAGGCGGCCGACATGGACCCGGAGGCGGGACCGAGGATCCCGGAGGGGACCGCCGACCCCGAGCCGGAGGACCCGCAGGCAGCCACCGAGCCACAGCCAGGGGCCGAACGGGCGAGCCAGGGGGCAGGGCGGGCGGGACCCGGGCCCGACGCCTATGTCCCCTTCCCTTACGGGACACCGACAGGCGGGGTCCTGGGGGGTGTTGGCCTTGCCGGGGTAAGGGCGAGGGAGTCAGGGCCTCTAAGGAGGCAACAGGCGGGGCAGCCGGAGCCGCGGGCGTGGCCGCAGGCGGGGCAGCCAGAGCCGCGGGCGTGGCCGCAGGCGGGGCAGCCAGGTCCACGGGCAGGACTGGAGAGGCGGCCTCGGGCAGGGCCGCGGGCGGGACGGGAGAGGCGGCCTCAGGCACGGCCGCGGGCGGGACGGGAGAGGCGGCCTCGGACGGGACCGCGGGCGTGTGGCCAGCAGGAGGCGCCTCGGCGGGCACCTCAGGCAGAGCGGAGGCAGCTGCAGGCGTGCGACCAGCAGGGGCCGCCTGGGCAGGCGCCTCGGGCGTCCGGTCAGCAGGGGGCGCCTCCAGCACGCGACCAGCAGGGAGCTCCACAGCGGGCGCCGCCATCACGCGGCCAGCAGGGGGCGCAACCGCGGCCACCTCAGGCAGTTCAGGCGCCGGCAGGACCGGCGAGACGGGCAGTTCAAGAACCGGCAGGACAGGCGAGACGGGCAGGTCAAGAGCCGGCAGGACAGGTGAGACAGGCAGTTCAGGTGCCGGCAGGACGGGCACCGCAGTCACATGGCCAGCAAGGGGCACCTCGGAGGGCACCTTGGGTGTGCGGCCAGCAGGGGGTGCCTCGTCGGGCGCTGCAGTTACTTGGCCAGCAGGGGGCGCCTCGGCGGGCGCCACAGTCACTTGGCCAGCAGGGGGCGCCGCAGCGGGCGCCGCCATCACGCGGCCAGCAGGGGGCGTCGCAGCGGGCGCCGCCATCACGCGGCCAGCAGGGGGCGCCGCAGCGGCCACCTTGGGCATTGCTGTAGGCAGAGCGGTGGTAGCTGCAGGGACTGCAGGCGGGTCCGGCAGGACAGGCGGGTCAGGCAGAGCTGCTGGCAGCGTGGCAGCAGCAGCGTGGCAGCAGCAGCAGGCGGTGCCGCGGGCAGAGCGGCGGCATCAGCAGCAGGCGGTGCCGCGGGCAGATCGGCGGCGGCAGCAGGCAGCGCAGCCGCGGGCAGATCGGCGGCGGCAGCAGGCAGCGCAGCCGCGGGCAGATCCGGAACTTGCAGGTCCGGATCGGACAGGTCCGGAGCAGGCAGGAGGGGTGCTGAGCGCGTAGGCGCCGTCCCTTTAAGGGCTTTGGGCACCCGGGGAACAGCGTCCCACACGGCGCGTATCCCGCCTAGACCCAGGCGCGCCGGCCGGTAAAAGTAAGCCTCCAAAGGAGGCGGCTTCTCCGGGTGGAGGCTCACCAGGCGGGCAGCGGCGATGTCGTCCCAGGCAGGGAGAAGAGAGCAGGCTCCCACAAAGAGCGTCGGGGCTGCTTCCTCCAGCTCTCTGCTCCGCTTCTCCCGGCTGCTCGTTGTGCGCTGGATCAGGCAGTGAAGGCATTTCCGTGCCCTCGTCAGCAGGTATTCCTGCCCGGCTGGGTGCTCCTTCTGGAGCAGGTCCCGGCCCCGGCTAGCCAGCTCCAGGGCTACCGGGTCCTCCTGGACTTCGGGCTGGGATTGCCAGTACACGAAGTCTTGCAGCAGTCCGAGCTGGTGGTGCTCGGACTGCTGCTTCGTGCTTTCGGGGAGATCTGTCATTCTGTCAGCGTCAGACGGGAGGTGAGCAAGGAAGCAGGCGAGCGAAGCCACGAAGTCCGGTAAAGGGGTTTATTAAGGGAGGGACGGACAGGCACGGACATCTAACGTGACACTACAATGACAGATCTGGGGAAGACTGACTCAGACGAGGACTAAATACAAAAGACAAGCTAGACGTAACAGGACACAGGTGATCACGATCAGGGCTGAACACAAGGTAACGAGGGGGGAGTGGCACACATCAGGAGCGGACGGAGCGGGGCGTGACAGTTAGATGTTGGTCAAAATGCAAATGGAAATGATAAATCTAATATGGGTTATAAAACTAAGAGTGGGGATGATGTAACTCAAAATTAAAGTGTGTCTAACGGTCACATAAAAGTGTTAGTAGTGGTAGATCCAGTACATCTTCGGCTAGGATAAGGGCTGAGGCTGAGAGAGCTGCACTTGTTGCTAGGGCTGCAGCTTTAAAGGAAAGCACGCCCTAGAGGAGCAGGAACAGCAATTAAGGAGGAGAAGGGAACAACTCGACCTAGAGGCAGAGTTGGCTGCATTTGCAGCGAAGTTGGCTGTGCTACAGGCCTCTGATCAGAAAAGTTGTTCTGCAGCATCCTGCTATGGCATGAATTCCTATGTGGAAAAGGAAAAAGGGAAAATGGCTCCATCAAATGTCTTAAAACCTGAAGTAAAGGAATTCCAGTCTGGATCAAAGCTAACACAACATATCTCTGCCAAAGGACCTCTACCACCTAACAACCCATTGTTACAAGATGTGCGCAAAAGGAGAACAGAGCTGTGGTGCCGGGATAATGCTAAATATCAATGCAACCCCTCTGACATACAGCATGAAACTTATGAACCAGCTTACAATAAGCGGAACTTGGAAATCAGGCAAGAGCCAGAACGGCGAAGACCTTTAACAGACCATCTTGGTAATAGTACTCAATCACTGGACCTACTGGCCATTATGCAAAGGCAAAATATTACAGCAGCCCTGGTCCAACAACACCATACATCATCATTGCCAGCAAGGGAAATTCCCGTGTTTGACGGGGACCCTCTCCAGTTTAGACCATTCATTAATTAAAGCCTTTGAACAGGGTGTAGAGAGCAAAGCTGAAGGTGTAGACTGTCTGTATTATTTGGAACAGTTCACCAGAGGACAGCCACAAGAGTTGGTGCGTAGCTGTCAACATATGGCACCTGAACGTGGCTACACAGTGGCAAAGGGCCTTTTGCAGGAACACTTTGGCAATCCATATAAAGTTGCTACAGCTTACATGAAGAAGGCTTTGGCCTGGCAAACAATTAAGCCTGAGGATGTGGAAGCACTGCAAGCCTACTCATTGTTTTTACATGACTGTTGTAATGCGATAGGGGAACTTCAATACCTACAGGAATTGGACATGCCTGTAAACATGAGGACCATAATCTCAAAACTTCCATTTAAAATGAGAGAGCAATGGAGAACTACCGCTCATGATATCATGGTAAGAACTCATGATAGAGCCCACATCATTGACTTGGTCCAGTTTATTGAGCGTCATGTTAGAATCCTTTCTGACCCTCTCTTTGGCAACATACAGGATGCACGTCTTGGAGTTTCTGTGTCAAGGCCTACATCAGGGTCTAAAGCACAGCCTAGGAGCCATGTGTCAGGAATTCCCGTAGCAAAACACGGCGAAGATATGAAGACAGCGGGTTTTTAATGTAGCGTGGAAGATAACCCAGACGCGGAGTGTACACGAAAAGGTAGGATAACCACGCGATTACTCTAAGAACGCTCCTTTTATAACGAGTAGGAATTCCCACCGGAATCCCCGTTCTATATAACACACAATCAGAATCCTGGAACCAAAGGCTGAAGTACTCACAGTACAGACGATGGAGGTAGAAGCGGCTTGGGTCATTTAGCAATGACTGAGCGGCGAAAGACTGTGAAGCTCCGCTATTTATCTTCCGGACGATCACCTACTTCCGGGTCCTAGTGGCGATCACCTGGCTGGTGCGCATGACAGTACCCCCCCCTCCAGGACCGGCACCCGACGGACCAGGCCGGGAGGACAGCCGCCGGCGGAAATCCTGCACCAAGGACGGATCCAGAACAAACCGAGCCGGAACCCAAGAGCGGTCCTCGGGGCCGTAACCCTCCCAATCAACAAGATATTGAGTCCCGCGACCCCGAGGGCGCGCATCGAGGATCCGGCGCACAGTGTAAGCGGGACCACCAGCAACGATACGGGGCGGAGGAGGGGCGGGGGACGGAGGAACCATGGGAGAAGTAACAAAGGGCTTGAGCTGAGAAACATGGAACACAGGATGAACCCGAAGAGACCCAGGCAGCAGGAGATGATAGGTGACAGGATTAAGACGGTGGGTGATACGATACGGCCCGATGAAACGGGAGGTGAGTTTCCGTGACTCGGTGCGGAGGCGAAGGTTCTGGGTGGAAAGCCAGACCTTATCACTCACATGGAACAACCGACCCGGGGGGTGCCGACGGCGGTGTTGGGCAACGTATTGACGGTTCGCCCTCTTGATGGCAGAATGTGCCTGCATCCAGAGCTTGCGACATCGACGGACCAACCGTTGGGCCGATGGGACATCCACCTCTGGTTCTTGATAGTCGAACATAGGGGGTTGGAAACCGTTGCACACCTTGAACGGACTGAGACCAGTTGCGGCGGAAGTGTGCAGGTTGTGAGATAGCGCGCCCAGGAATGCTGCTTATCCGCCACGAAGCATCTCAGGTAGCGTTCCAGTTGTTGGTTAGTCCGCTCCGTCTGACCGTTGGTTTGAGGGTGATAACCTAAGGAGTTAATCATGCGGCAAAAGGCCTTCCAGAACCTGGCGGTGAATTGAGGCCCTCTGTCCGAGACGATGTCCCTGGGGAACCCATGCAAAGGGACCACGTGTGTGAAGCTCCGCTATTTATCTTCCGGACGATCACCTACTTCCGGGTCCTAGTGGCGATCACCTGGCTGGTGCGCATGACACCATGTAAGGGGCAACATTGTGGCTACTACTGTAACCTCTAAAGATGTGTCTGAGGATGCAAAGGAGGAACTGTTGGATACAGAGAATGTGGTGAAAGTGAAGTGCCTTTGTTGCAAGCATCGCCACTTTCTGGAGGAATGCAAGCAGTTTGAAGTAAAGAAGCACAAAGAGAAGATTCTTTTCCTGAGACAAAGGGGAATTTGTTTCACATGTCTATGCATCGGTCACATGAGCAAAGACTGTGAGAGGCGTTTGGCATGTAAAATTTGTGAACAGTCTCATCCTACCGTGCTACACATTAAAAAAACAACCCGAACAGTTAAGAGCCTCACCTGGCCAGAAGCAGTCCTCTTTACAAACGTGTAGACATACAGGGGCCGGTAAAGACCAGTGTGTCCTATCTATCCTTCCTGTCAAGGTGAAGTTTGCAAAGGGAGACCACGTCATTACAACCTATGCTTTTCTGGATCCGGGGAGTTCAGCAACGTTCTGTTCCGAACATCTGATGCGGAAGTTGAAAATCATGGGCAAAAGAACTAGTATCCTGTTGCGTACAATGGGGCAAGAAAAGTTTGTGCCTGCATACTCTTTGTCCAGCTTGGAGGCGGCTGGTCTGGACAGTAATAACTTCTATGCACTCCCTGACGTATTTACGCAGAAAGAAATGCCAGTTACTGTGAATAATATGATGACATCTGAATATCTAAGTAGGTGGCCGTATCTGTCAAAGGTGCACATCCCAAGTGTGAAGGCAAATGTTGACCTATTAATAGGAATTAACGCACCCAAGGTATTAGAACCCTGGGAGGTCATCAATAGTTGCCATAATGGTCCATATGCAATTAGAACAGTGTTGGGATGGGTGGTCCATGGCCCACTGAGTGGAAACAGTGATGCACCATTATCCTCTGTCACAGTGAACCGCATCTCCCTGCAAAGGAGATATGCTCACCAGTCAATACAATCAGGACTTCAGTGAGAAGGCTGCAGAGGAAAGAAAAATGTCCCTAGATGACATCAGATTTATGGAAATAATGGAGAATTCAGCAGTTTTGCAGGATGGAAGGTACTGTTTAAAGTTACCCTTCAAAAAAGGGGATGTTTCTCTGCCCAATAATCTGGCAGTAGAGAAGCAAAGGATGCACGGATTAAGAAGAAGATTCTTGCATAACGAAAACTTGCACCAAGAGTATGCAGCGTATGTGAATAGCCTCATTGTTAACACCTATGCAGAGCCTGTGGCCCAGCAGAAACTCCAAGGCGAGCCTGGCAAAGTGTGGTACATTCCTCACCACACAGTTCGCCACTGTTGGAGTAGGCCGTCTCCACCGGGTCCAAGGATGAGAAGAGATTCACCGCTGACACGGGGAGAAGTTGCAAATCACCGGTTTATTCTCTTGACTGATTATAATCAGGGAGCGACCATCTGACATACATTCAGCATGTACAGGAGAAGGCTCTGCCATATGTATCAGCTGTATCCCTTTTAAAGCCCTTTGGGCATCCCCCCCTCTCTCGGTACCTTCCGTCTACGTGACAACCACATGTTTGACATTTACTCTAGTTAGTCGGTAAGTACTTGTCCTTGTGGAAGGCTACAGATACGTAAGGGCCACTGACGTTCTCTGTCGCTCCCTCTATCGGTCCCGATTAGGTAACCTTGCCTAGCCGGCGCCAGTCAGTTCTCGTTTCAGTTAGCTGCATTTTTTAGAATGAACCCCCCCCCCCTTTTCATCATGCCCTGCTTTAAGCTATATTCTCCTTTTCCTCTATTCATTGTATGTTCTTTATAATTCTATTGAATCCCACAATTCCCCCTTTTGATCTCCGCAAGGAGATCACCCTGATTATGCTGATTATTAATATTTTGCCTTATTTATGAAATTTTGCATTCCCCCTTTTGATCTCCACTAGGAGATCACCCTATTGGCGGGGGAGGTGTAGTTCAAAGCTGTCCAGATGACCTTTGCCCCTCTCCGGCCCGACAGGCAGGAGAGGCATCATCTGCGCATAGGTGTCATCCTGCTTCTATATCACGGTAGTGATGCGACGAACTGACAGTGCGCACAGGCAGGGAATACAACAACACCCGCAAGTAACTAAAATTGCAGCAAAAGTAGCAATGGATAATAAAAGCGAGCCCATTAAGCCTTTCCACTGTCCGAACACCGAGGTCAGCCAAGCATCTCAGATGTTATTGATCCCGGAGTGTGCATGCATCGTTTTGGAGAGGGTCCGGAGACCCTCGAGTGCCTTGGTCACTGAGCCGTCTGGTGCTGTGTTATTGGGAATGCAAGTACAGCATACTTCCCCGAACATAGTGCACATTCCCCCCTTTAGGACTCCAAAGAGTTCCACACACAATCCTGTCCATCCAGCCTAGGAAGGAGGGCAAAAACCCTGAGCTTCAGGGAAATTCCACTCCCAGCCCGCCACAGGCGCGGACCCCCTTCGGGGTCCATGGCTGGCATGGCTCACAAACTACTAATCATTAACACTTTAAGCATTACACAACACCCTTGTTTCCCCCAACATTCCCTTTTTATCTTGATCTTCATCCTGGTCCTAGTGTTGTCTGGCGGTGGATGAGCTGCTTTTGTTCTTTCTGGTCGTTGGAGCAGGGGTGGACTACCCTGCTCTGGTTGCTCAGGTTAGGGGATTATTCTGCCCCTTCTGTTGAGACCTGAGTTGCATCTACTGTAGTTCAGCCGAACTGACGCTCTGGGTTCCTTCCCTCAGGGCCTCCTGGATCTCTGCTGTGGTTCTCCCTGGGTCCTCCGCAGCCGCGCACTGGCTCCAGTGAAACCACGTGTCGCCTTTGGCTTTCAGACGAACCGCGTGTGACGTCCTCTCAGTGACCTGGAAGGGGCCCGTCCCCCTGGGCTCTGACCACTTCCGTTTGATGACTTTCAGGAGGACCCACTCCGCCGTGTGTGGTTTGGCCGGCTGGTTCTCTGGTCTCACCTCCTGGATCTGTTTAGAAAAATCTGCAACGAGACCTTGCAAACAATCATAATATGCTCTAGGATTTTGCTCCCCCTTCTCGTCGGGGGTCCAGGTCAACCCTTTCTGGGGTCCTGGGAACTGCCTGCCTGTCTGAAGCTCAAAGGGGGTGAACCCAGTCCCCCTGTTTATGCAACACCTCACTGACATCATTGCCAGTGGTAAAGCGTCAACCCAATTCATTTTGGTCTGTGCGCAGATTTTTGCCAATTTTAATTTTATTGTTAGGTTCATTCGCTCCATTTTTCCCTGGGACTGCGGATGATACACAGTTCCGAATGCATGTCTCAATCCCAATGCTTTTTCCACCGTCCGGAGGTCCTTGTTCTTAAAGTGGGACCCATTGTCTGACCGAATCCTGTTGGGAAACCCTTGTTGTGGTATATACTGATTAATCAGAAACTTTATTACGGATACCCCATTATCCTTCTTTGTGGGCCATGCTTCTGGCCACCCGGAGAATGGGTCCACACACATAAACACATATCTGAACCCTCTCACTGGAATCACCATGTCTGTATAATCTACAATATAATGATTTCTTCCCCTGACCTGGTACACATTGGAAACTGCCCTTTCTCAGGCTTGACTGTGGGTCGCGAGTTATACAAGGTACAGGTAGCGCAACTCCGTACATATCCCCACATATCTCTTTCATAAATGGATGCCACCAGCTTGTCAGATTCTCTAACATTTGTCTCACCCCTGCATGGCCTACCCCATGGGCTTCTGCCAAGATTGTCTGGCGAAGGCCTGGGGGAAGGGCTTCCCTTCCTTACTCTGCCACAGCCCCTCCTTCTGCTAGTTTCAGGGCCTCGATAACCGCTATCACCTCGGCTCTCTGGGCTGACTGGGCTCCTTCCAGTCTTTCTGCCTTCAAGGTCACATAGTCGTGGCCTTGTCTGGCCACCACTGCATACCCTGCCTACAAACCACCTGTGTCTATGTCTTCTCTTGCCGTCTTGCTTTCCCTTCTTCCTGCTTGAAAATAACTTTGCATATTTGAGTTAGACACCCCATGTACAACTTCAACTCATAAACCTTGTTTTTTTTTTTCATAGTACTCCCCCCTTGCGCAATGGTCAAGACCATGCGCATGCTTTATTAAGGTGTCAACCACATGACAAAGGCACAACCAAAAATCCATCACGGTTGTGAAACAGACCATCAGAGTCCTTAGCATCCCCTTTGTGTCCACACAGAGGCCTCATAAGGGCCCCTCCCGTGGCTGAACTCACACCCCAAGCATGCAGCCTGTTCTTATCAGTATTGCAGCTTAGCTTTGGGCACCTCAAGCCCCCCTTTCGCTAAGACCTTCAGCAACGGCAGCTTCAGTGCCTGTGTATAACACAGAGCAGATCACCCACATACTGTAGCACTGTGCTTCTTAAATTCAATCCATCCAAATCTGCCCTAAGCATGTGTTCACATCCTTGCAGTATCCTCGCATGGATGAACTGCTGACCCCTATAGGTGATCGCAAACAAAAACTGTGACTGTTGTGTTAGGGACACACTGAAAAATGGCATCTACAAATCCACAACTGTGAACCACTCTGCACTGGGTGGCACATCTGTTAGCAGGGTGTGAGGACTGGGACCTCCCACTGATTGATCCTCCACTAACTATTTCGCTGCACACAAATCATAAACTAAACTCCACATTTTGCCTCCTGCCAACATTCCTCTACACTTTATTTCCCTTCACACTGCACTCCTATCATGCTCCACAGCCACAAACCTCTTAAGTCTCCTACATACTCTGCACTCCACTGACTCTCATCAACTCACCTTCGGTAGCAGCCTGCATTCCATCACACTGAAATCTCTCCATCGCAACAAACAAGTATGTTTGTTCTATGTCCAATTCAGCCTATTGCTATATTGTTCCTGTATAAATGGGCCCCACTGTTCTAGAATTTCCCCAACTTTATCAGTAACATCTTCAATCCCGTATGAACTATGCTGTCCCCTATTGAACAACAAATTTTATCGCAGAAGGCTGTACTGTCCACTGAGCACCTCTACGCCCTCCTCTGTACATTTTATGTCTATCTGCAGCTGACACAAAGCATCTCTGCCTGACAAATTCACTGGGATATGCTCTAATATTAGTATGGGCATATTTACATGTTTGTAACCTATCTGAACTTCCACTAAACAAGATTTTGGAACATACAGGTGTGTCCTGGCTTGTCTTAAAATGGACGAGAGAGGGATATAGGGCTCTCGAAGGAACAAACAGGCACGCTTAGGTTCACTCAAATACACTTTAATAAGTAATACAAAATGATCTCGCATTAACACCAATACCAAGCGATCATATTGAAGGCAATGCAAAATAACTCGTACTACAATGGGTATCAAATAATATATATCTTATAGCTAATAGTATTAGGTGCAAAGGTACGAATATATATAGAAAAGAAGCAATAATACATAAAAGAAGCAAGGAAATATTACGAAATATTATCACAAGCGGCGATAATTTACTCGCAACAATCAATGGAAAGCATAAGCAGTTGCAAAGCTATTTACACTCGGACGTGCTATCATCACCCACCTTCACACATGGACTGGGGAGCCCTTTCAGTCCTGGCAGGAGACCAACACGTGAGTTCCGAGAAAGTGCCGGGCGATGCGCGCTCTATCCCACGGCTGAACTCCGGTCAGTACTGGGTTCTCCCCCTTCCTTTATACTAAATTTAGAGTTGCGTGTGGGCAGGGGGTAAGCTGGCCAGGCTCACCCCTTCCCCCCAGGCAATATATGGTGTTCCAATTCCCCCTTTTGTCCGAGTGATTCTGCTTGCGATAACATACTTCAATGGGCGTCCTGGCGCCAGGTGTCTTTGCGCAACACCTCCCTGTTCCCCCCTAAAGGCAATATAGGGTGCTGTATACCGACCCCCCACCCTATCTCCCGAAACCAAGATAAGCATCCTGGCTTCTTTTATATAGCCCAAGTTATTTACGGCAAAATTAGGTTTTACAGGGGATCGGTAAATAACTTGTTCGTGCAGTGTAGTGACATTTGGGGTGAATCATGGACGATTGATCCAAATTTCAGGATGATTAGTCCACACGCGATCAGAATTAATCCATAATTATAACTTAATATTATAGTAAAAAGGATTAATTCCATATCACGTGGGTGACGTAATTGTCTGTGAATTTATCCTAATACATTCGGTCCCTCGGCCATGATTCACCAATGTATAACCCGTGCAGAAATGTGATCATATAACCTGCGGGTATAAATACATAAACAGGTGTTCCACACAGCCAATAGCATAACGTATTCGTAGTGCATACATATCCTCTATCTCGTATATTATACGTTTTGTTAGTATAGGTATCTAGTCATTCTCCCTTCCTTTTAAAGTCCTATATGCCCGTCCAGCTATTACAGGCAGCACATGGAACCTACATAAAGTTTGGGGAGTAGTTACACTATACATTTACCATTGGCCAGTTTTTTCAGGCTTCAGATGTAATCTCATACTGGAATCAATATTCCAGAATATTTTCCATTAGAATTAAATGTGATTAACACTTAATACACATTATTTAGTTGAATTCTGGTGTTTCACATAGTCATAGTGCATTCAGTCCGATTCCTCCACTGAGTTAGGTCACACTCCTACACCCACTTGAGGGGCACTCCAGCAGACGCAAGGATGGGAATGTTCTTTCCCATTGTGGCATCCTCTACAGACGTACATACGGTGGCCGAGAGAGCTCAACGCGCTGCAACTTCAAGAAAACACATGCAAACATAAAAAAACACAACAAATTAAGAAAACGTCTCCATCAGTTTGACAACACAGGCGCTGCAAATACGGAAACGCGCTGTAAACACACGAACGCGCAGCAAACACAAAAAACGTGCTGTAAACACACGAACGCGCAGCAAACACAAAAAACGTGCTGCAAACACAAAAAACGCGGTGCAAATACAAAAAACGTGCTGCAAGCACAAAAAAGCGCTGCAAATAGCAGGCACCACAACGGAAATGTTTCAGGGGGACCTCAAAAAGTGACGAACCCATCTGGGAGCTGATTATTTGTTCATATTACCACAGCCTGGCATGACACCTGGTCCTCACCTGCAGGTTTAGGGGCATTCTCCACGACAAAACTAACATTTCGCCCACATGAGCTACAAAATTTGTGCAAAGTTGGCCGCTGAAAGCCACAGAACGGACAATACATTTTGATCTGGAAAAAAATAAAACAACAATGTTACCGATTTTAGCATGCTTTATTTGTATTCCGTTGTTCATTATTATTAAGGGGTCTGAATAAATTGTAAAATACATTTTTTTCCATCAATCTATAATGAATTTTGACCTGATTTTAACCATTAATGAAGCACTGCAGAATTTTGTCATTTATTTGCATATATTTATTTAGATATTTATTGGCAATTAAATTAATAACGTTCCACAGTTAAGTGTGTGATTCGTCAGATTAGTCTAATAATATCCAAAAGACCAATGAATCGTATGATCAGGTTGTTAAAAAAAAACACCTTTTAGTTCACGCACAACACCTCTGCTCTGACCAAAAGCCACTGAACAAATAATCAGCTCCCAGATGGGTTCGTCACTTTTTGAGGTCCCCCTGAAACATTTCCGTTGTGGTGCCTGCTATTTGCAGCGCTTTTTTTGTGCTTGCAGCACGTTTTTTGTGTTTGCACCGCGTTTTTTGTGTTTGCAGCGCGTTTTTTGTGTTTGCTGCGCGTTCGTGTGTTTGCAGCGCGTTTCCGTATTTGCAGCGCCTGTGTTGTCAAACTGATGGAGACGTTTTCTTAATTTGTTGTGTTTTTTTATGTTTGCATGTGTTTTCTTGAAGTTGCAGCGTGTTGAGCTCTCTCGGCCACCGTACGTACATCTCGTTCCGGTTCACAGGAGTCAGTTCAACGACGAAGCATGATCGGTTTGCTGGTCAGGTGAAGATGTCTTGCTGCCGCTCCGTCGCGCTGTCTTTCCATCCGATCCTGAAAGTAGAAGTCTGCTCCCACTCGGTCCCTGGGACTGCAGCATAGCCGAAGGTCGTCAGCAGCGTCGGCCACGCCCATCACCAGAGCCATTGCGTCATCCTTCACACATAAGGAAAGAACTCACATGCACATTAGTTTTCTCCTAGATAACATTCATTAGCTGGGACATGTCGCCACCTTCGGCGCTTGGCTCCATAACGACCACAGTGTTGTTTCGTCCCACAGCTATCACTTCTGCAGGCTTCGGTGGGTTGTCTTGTTGTTGCTGAACCCACATACCTGTGTTTTTATTCTTTTTACTTGTTTTTCAGATTCGCTCCTATAATTTCTTACCCCAAACCTCCTTGGTCCTAATTCTCTAATTCAGATTTTTCCACGCAGGCATCCGAACAGCCATACCATTCACTACTCACCAGGAATCAGTATAAACATAGCAATCACTCATCCCTTCCTGCTTCCAAAACCATTACTCACAAATCAGCCCATTGGCTGCTTTTACCTTCACCTGTCATTTCCAACATCTGCTGCGTACATAGATTACATGCCGCAGCTTTCCACTTTCGCTTACCATCCACATACTTAGCCGCCCCATCCGTACAACACACATGCTGTTTCTATTCTTCACCCCCCACGATATAGGGGACTCCACCAACACCGTCAATATCACAATCTCTTCCCCTTTCTCTACAACATCCGCCACTTACTCATAGCCCTTGTCATTTACATACTATTTCCTTTTTAAAACCCATGCTTCTTACACTCCTCCAATCCGGTGCTGCTTCAATCTCACTACTTTGTTTGCGAGAGGTATGGACTGGGGAAAGGTTGCATCTTCACCTTCCCCACCAATACCGGTCGCTCTGTCACCATACCTCGAAATTTTAAATTGTCCATCCCACTCCTGGGTCCCAGGTGTAATCACCATCATGGTTAGACTTATCCCACTCTCCTAGATCTCCCAATTCTCTCAATCTGAACGCCACATCTCCTATTCTTTCCCCTACCATATTCAACAACAATGACATCACTGCTGCCTTGTACTGAGCGGGTGCTGTTTTTATGAGAGCATTCCGGGTCAGTATTGTTAAGGACAAATCGTCCAGTGCATCAACATGCCCGGTATACACACCCGCCCTCATAGTCAACTCTCGCATTCTAGCGATCGCTTCTGACAATGTTTGCCACTGGCCCGGTTTTTCCGGCCAGCTGCTTTCATCGGGGTATCGCTGGTTCACCCCGGTTCCCATAAGGGCTAGGAGAGTAGTGTCACTGCTTCTCCCATCTATTGGTGGCTGCCTGTGCTCCCGACATTGGGACCGCACTACAGCATCGGTGCTTAGATCACAAAAATGATGACAATCCATATGATCTATGGATATCTGTGCCGCACCCTGATCATACAGCCTGACCAACCATTTATCTAATGGCTCTCCTGGTCGCTGCTTCATCCGCTCCCGTATATCGCTAATCTCCTTCTGTGTGAAATCCTCCACAAGTAGCTCAGACTGCCGTGGTCTCCGGCCAGAAGGATCTTGCACTTCCCTTCTCCGTGAAATAGGGAGTGCAGAAGTTGTTAACGGAGGGGGATCCATAAGAGATCCCCGATCAGGACCCGCGACTTTATCTGGGTTGTAAATATCAATATCCTCATCATCTGAGTCCCAGATATTGCCATCCCATCGCTCGGGATCCCAACTAGCTGCTGTTGCAGTAGCAACAAATGCTCTAATTTTTCGCGGACATGGTGTCCGTTTTTTCCTAGCATTGGCTTTTGCTACTTGCATCGCAGCCCGCTCTGCAACCCCCGTTACTTGGTGCAGGCGTTGATGTAAAATATCCACCTGACCCTGTGCCAGGGTCATCCGACCTAATGCCTCAGTCAATTCTCTCATTTGTCCCTCTTTCTCCCTTTCAGTCTGGTCTGCGCGCTCATACTGCATTCTGTATGCAGCCAACACGATCCATAGGCGTCTCTGTAGAGCACGCACAGGATCCTTTACAACCGGAACCTTTTTAAGGCAAGACAATACTTGCTCAGGCTCGGCTTTTCTCAACGCAGCAGTCCAGGAATCAACAGGCCCTCCACCCTTCCTTATCTCCTGGGCTAACGCAGCAAACTGCGTCTCATCCCACTCAGGGAGCACTTCAGGCTCGGGCGCTGCTATCTTTCTTCTAAACATGTTTGTTCCTTAGTCCTATATCTTTTTCCCCTCAGATCCTGCCGACTACGCCAAAATGTCTTAAAATGGACGAGAGAGGGATATAGGGCTCTCGAAGGAACAAACAGGCACGCTTAGGTTCACTCAAATACACTTTAATAAGTAATACAAAATGATCTCGCATTAACACCAATACCAAGCGATCATATTGAAGGCAATGCAAAATAACTCGTACTACAATGGGTATCAAATAATATATATCTTATAGCTAATAGTATTAGGTGCAAAGGTACGAATATATATAGAAAAGAAGCAATAATACATAAAAGAAGCAAGGAAATATTACGAAATATTATCACAAGCGGCGATAATTTACTCGCAACAATCAATGGAAAGCATAAGCAGTTGCAAAGCTATTTACACTCGGACGTGCTATCATCACCCACCTTCACACATGGACTGGGGAGCCCTTTCAGTCCTGGCAGGAGACCAACACGTGAGTTCCGAGAAAGTGCCGGGCGATGCGCGCTCTATCCCACGGCTGAACTCCGGTCAGTACTGGGTTCTCCCCCTTCCTTTATACTAAATTTAGAGTTGCGTGTGGGCAGGGGGTAAGCTGGCCAGGCTCACCCCTTCCCCCCAGGCAATATATGGTGTTCCAATTCCCCCTTTTGTCCGAGTGATTCTGCTTGCGATAACATACTTCAATGGGCGTCCTGGCGCCAGGTGTCTTTGCGCAACACCTCCCTGTTCCCCCCTAAAGGCAATATAGGGTGCTGTATACCGACCCCCCACCCTATCTCCCGAAACCAAGATAAGCATCCTGGCTTCTTTTATATAGCCCAAGTTATTTACGGCAAAATTAGGTTTTACAGGGGATCGGTAAATAACTTGTTCGTGCAGTGTAGTGACATTTGGGGTGAATCATGGACGATTGATCCAAATTTCAGGATGATTAGTCCACACGCGATCAGAATTAATCCATAATTATAACTTAATATTATAGTAAAAAGGATTAATTCCATATCACGTGGGTGACGTAATTGTCTGTGAATTTATCCTAATACATTCGGTCCCTCGGCCATGATTCACCAATGTATAACCCGTGCAGAAATGTGATCATATAACCTGCGGGTATAAATACATAAACAGGTGTTCCACACAGCCAATAGCATAACGTATTCGTAGTGCATACATATCCTCTATCTCGTATATTATACGTTTTGTTAGTATAGGTATCTAGTCATTCTCCCTTCCTTTTAAAGTCCTATATGCCCGTCCAGCTATTACAGGCAGCACATGGAACCTACATAAAGTTTGGGGAGTAGTTACACTATACATTTACCATTGGCCAGTTTTTTCAGGCTTCAGATGTAATCTCATACTGGAATCAATATTCCAGAATATTTTCCATTAGAATTAAATGTGATTAACACTTAATACACATTATTTAGTTGAATTCTGGTGTTTCACATAGTCATAGTGCATTCAGTCCGATTCCTCCACTGAGTTAGGTCACACTCCTACACCCACTTGAGGGGCACTCCAGCAGACGCAAGGATGGGAATGTTCTTTCCCATTGTGGCATCCTCTACAGACGTACATACGGTGGCCGAGAGAGCTCAACGCGCTGCAACTTCAAGAAAACACATGCAAACATAAAAAAACACAACAAATTAAGAAAACGTCTCCATCAGTTTGACAACACAGGCGCTGCAAATACGGAAACGCGCTGTAAACACACGAACGCGCAGCAAACACAAAAAACGTGCTGTAAACACACGAACGCGCAGCAAACACAAAAAACGTGCTGCAAACACAAAAAACGCGGTGCAAATACAAAAAACGTGCTGCAAGCACAAAAAAGCGCTGCAAATAGCAGGCACCACAACGGAAATGTTTCAGGGGGACCTCAAAAAGTGACGAACCCATCTGGGAGCTGATTATTTGTTCATATTACCACAGCCTGGCATGACACCTGGTCCTCACCTGCAGGTTTAGGGGCATTCTCCACGACAAAACTAACATTTCGCCCACATGAGCTACAAAATTTGTGCAAAGTTGGCCGCTGAAAGCCACAGAACGGACAATACATTTTGATCTGGAAAAAAATAAAACAACAATGTTACCGATTTTAGCATGCTTTATTTGTATTCCGTTGTTCATTATTATTAAGGGGTCTGAATAAATTGTAAAATACATTTTTTTCCATCAATCTATAATGAATTTTGACCTGATTTTAACCATTAATGAAGCACTGCAGAATTTTGTCATTTATTTGCATATATTTATTTAGATATTTATTGGCAATTAAATTAATAACGTTCCACAGTTAAGTGTGTGATTCGTCAGATTAGTCTAATAATATCCAAAAGACCAATGAATCGTATGATCAGGTTGTTAAAAAAAAACACCTCTGCTCTGACCAAAAGCCACTGAACAAATAATCAGCTCCCAGATGGGTTCGTCACTTTTTGAGGTCCCCCTGAAACATTTCCGTTGTGGTGCCTGCTATTTGCAGCGCTTTTTTTGTGCTTGCAGCACGTTTTTTGTGTTTGCACCGCGTTTTTTGTGTTTGCAGCGCGTTTTTTGTGTTTGCTGCGCGTTCGTGTGTTTGCAGCGCGTTTCCGTATTTGCAGCGCCTGTGTTGTCAAACTGATGGAGACGTTTTCTTAATTTGTTGTGTTTTTTTATGTTTGCATGTGTTTTCTTGAAGTTGCAGCGTGTTGAGCTCTCTCGGCCACCGTACGTACATCTCGTTCCGGTTCACAGGAGTCAGTTCAACGACGAAGCATGATCGGTTTGCTGGTCAGGTGAAGATGTCTTGCTGCCGCTCCGTCGCGCTGTCTTTCCATCCGATCCTGAAAGTAGAAGTCTGCTCCCACTCGGTCCCTGGGACTGCAGCATAGCCGAAGGTCGTCAGCAGCGTCGGCCACGCCCATCACCAGAGCCATTGCGTCATCCTTCACACATAAGGAAAGAACTCACATGCACATTAGTTTTCTCCTAGATAACATTCATTAGCTGGGACATGTCGCCACCTTCGGCGCTTGGCTCCATAACGACCACAGTGTTGTTTCGTCCCACAGCTATCACTTCTGCAGGCTTCGGTGGGTTGTCTTGTTGTTGCTGAACCCACATACCTGTGTTTTTATTCTTTTTACTTGTTTTTCAGATTCGCTCCTATAATTTCTTACCCCAAACCTCCTTGGTCCTAATTCTCTAATTCAGATTTTTCCACGCAGGCATCCGAACAGCCATACCATTCACTACTCACCAGGAATCAGTATAAACATAGCAATCACTCATCCCTTCCTGCTTCCAAAACCATTACTCACAAATCAGCCCATTGGCTGCTTTTACCTTCACCTGTCATTTCCAACATCTGCTGCGTACATAGATTACATGCCGCAGCTTTCCACTTTCGCTTACCATCCACATACTTAGCCGCCCCATCCGTACAACACACATGCTGTTTCTATTCTTCACCCCCCACGATATAGGGGACTCCACCAACACCGTCAATATCACAATCTCTTCCCCTTTCTCTACAACATCCGCCACTTACTCATAGCCCTTGTCATTTACATACTATTTCCTTTTTAAAACCCATGCTTCTTACACTCCTCCAATCCGGTGCTGCTTCAATCTCACTACTTTGTTTGCGAGAGGTATGGACTGGGGAAAGGTTGCATCTTCACCTTCCCCACCAATACCGGTCGCTCTGTCACCATACCTCGAAATTTTAAATTGTCCATCCCACTCCTGGGTCCCAGGTGTAATCACCATCATGGTTAGACTTATCCCACTCTCCTAGATCTCCCAATTCTCTCAATCTGAACGCCACATCTCCTATTCTTTCCCCTACCATATTCAACAACAATGACATCACTGCTGCCTTGTACTGAGCGGGTGCTGTTTTTATGAGAGCATTCCGGGTCAGTATTGTTAAGGACAAATCGTCCAGTGCATCAACATGCCCGGTATACACACCCGCCCTCATAGTCAACTCTCGCATTCTAGCGATCGCTTCTGACAATGTTTGCCACTGGCCCGGTTTTTCCGGCCAGCTGCTTTCATCGGGGTATCGCTGGTTCACCCCGGTTCCCATAAGGGCTAGGAGAGTAGTGTCACTGCTTCTCCCATCTATTGGTGGCTGCCTGTGCTCCCGACATTGGGACCGCACTACAGCATCGGTGCTTAGATCACAAAAATGATGACAATCCATATGATCTATGGATATCTGTGCCGCACCCTGATCATACAGCCTGACCAACCATTTATCTAATGGCTCTCCTGGTCGCTGCTTCATCCGCTCCCGTATATCGCTAATCTCCTTCTGTGTGAAATCCTCCACAAGTAGCTCAGACTGCCGTGGTCTCCGGCCAGAAGGATCTTGCACTTCCCTTCTCCGTGAAATAGGGAGTGCAGAAGTTGTTAACGGAGGGGGATCCATAAGAGATCCCCGATCAGGACCCGCGACTTTATCTGGGTTGTAAATATCAATATCCTCATCATCTGAGTCCCAGATATTGCCATCCCATCGCTCGGGATCCCAACTAGCTGCTGTTGCAGTAGCAACAAATGCTCTAATTTTTCGCGGACATGGTGTCCGTTTTTTCCTAGCATTGGCTTTTGCTACTTGCATCGCAGCCCGCTCTGCAACCCCCGTTACTTGGTGCAGGCGTTGATGTAAAATATCCACCTGACCCTGTGCCAGGGTCATCCGACCTAATGCCTCAGTCAATTCTCTCATTTGTCCCTCTTTCTCCCTTTCAGTCTGGTCTGCGCGCTCATACTGCATTCTGTATGCAGCCAACACGATCCATAGGCGTCTCTGTAGAGCACGCACAGGATCCTTTACAACCGGAACCTTTTTAAGGCAAGACAATACTTGCTCAGGCTCGGCTTTTCTCAACGCAGCAGTCCAGGAATCAACAGGCCCTCCACCCTTCCTTATCTCCTGGGCTAACGCAGCAAACTGCGTCTCATCCCACTCAGGGAGCACTTCAGGCTCGGGCGCTGCTATCTTTCTTCTAAACATGTTTGTTCCTTAGTCCTATATCTTTTTCCCCTCAGATCCTGCCGACTACGCCAAAATGTCTTAAAATGGACGAGAGAGGGATATAGGGCTCTCGAAGGAACAAACAGGCACGCTTAGGTTCACTCAAATACACTTTAATAAGTAATACAAAATGATCTCGCATTAACACCAATACCAAGCGATCATATTGAAGGCAATGCAAAATAACTCGTACTACAATGGGTATCAAATAATATATATCTTATAGCTAATAGTATTAGGTGCAAAGGTACGAATATATATAGAAAAGAAGCAATAATACATAAAAGAAGCAAGGAAATATTACGAAATATTATCACAAGCGGCGATAATTTACTCGCAACAATCAATGGAAAGCATAAGCAGTTGCAAAGCTATTTACACTCGGACGTGCTATCATCACCCACCTTCACACATGGACTGGGGAGCCCTTTCAGTCCTGGCAGGAGACCAACACGTGAGTTCCGAGAAAGTGCCGGGCGATGCGCGCTCTATCCCACGGCTGAACTCCGGTCAGTACTGGGTTCTCCCCCTTCCTTTATACTAAATTTAGAGTTGCGTGTGGGCAGGGGGTAAGCTGGCCAGGCTCACCCCTTCCCCCCAGGCAATATATGGTGTTCCAATTCCCCCTTTTGTCCGAGTGATTCTGCTTGCGATAACATACTTCAATGGGCGTCCTGGCGCCAGGTGTCTTTGCGCAACACCTCCCTGTTCCCCCCTAAAGGCAATATAGGGTGCTGTATACCGACCCCCCACCCTATCTCCCGAAACCAAGATAAGCATCCTGGCTTCTTTTATATAGCCCAAGTTATTTATGGCAAAATTAGGTTTTACAGGGGATCGGTAAATAACTTGTTCGTGCAGTGTAGTGACATTTGGGGTGAATCATGGACGATTGATCCAAATTTCAGGATGATTAGTCCACACGCGATCAGAATTAATCCATAATTATAACTTAATATTATAGTAAAAAGGATTAATTCCATATCACGTGGGTGACGTAATTGTCTGTGAATTTATCCTAATACATGGCTGATCACAGCTCCAGCACACCAGCTGAACCAGCCTGTTCCCCAGTCTCTCCAGAGTCTGGGATAATCAAATTTGTGGGTAAATGGGTGCCCTTTGAGGAAACCCCCATTCATTGTATCTACTCACTCTGTTCCAATTAGGGACCCGAGGCCAATTAGTGTCCTGGGGGGCCCCAGCGACAGGAGACTGTCGGCTGTCCACAGGCTGCCCCCGGGGCTTGGGTCCGGAGAGACCACTGGTGCCTGGACATTTTCTTTTTAGCGGTCAGCTCCTCCAGCCGCATCTGATTCCATTTCTTTGTCAGTTCCCTCTCACGCTCTTTAGCAAAGCCCTCCTCCTCTCTGTACAAGTCAATAGTATGGATCAGCTGCTCACGGTACTGCTCCTCAGGTATAGTAACGAGCCCCACAACCTGCCTTAGCCTGCTTCTCACTGGCTTAGGGAACGCGTCCTGCAGTGCCCTCCGGTACCGACCTCTGAATGCCGGATTCTGCAGGTCCTGCTCCGTCTCAGTGCGCCACCGCTTTTCTTGAGATTGCAGATAGGCAGCTGGGCTCTCCCCCTCCTTGATGGGCTCCACCTTCATTTCAACCACACTCAGCCATGGAGGAAACATTAGTCGCAGCTGATGCCATCAGTTAGCACGGTAACCGTCAAAGTGACATGCATCATTCACAGGAGTTCCCGTCGCCGCTGCCAGGCCACTGCTTCGCAGCAGTCTCTCCATTCCGTCTACCCCAAAACGCAAGCCAGAACCACCTTTATGTCCCCTACCGCCAGGAGCCGACCCATAGTTTCCTCCTCAAATGCTTTTATCCATTTTCCGGCCACTTCTGCCAGAACTGGGAGTCTGAGAATCAGGCCCTCCAGATCCTGTCCTGCCCACGGCACATACTGTGTCTGTGCTTCATTCACCCTCAGCGGAAGCATCGGAGTGTACCTGGTGGGGGGCTTCACAGCCCTCCTGCTTCTCACTATTCTATGATCTGCATTATCCTTCTCTACTCCTTCCTCACTCTGTTTCTGTCTCCTTCTCCTGAAACTGACTCCATCCTTTAGATGGAGGGTTAGGGGTGTCCAGCAGATGCACCAGCCCTTCTGCATTACTACCACTTGCTCCGTACCCCACCTTTATCTCACTCCCTTGTTTCTCAGGCCCACATGCCTGGCCTTCTGTTCTTCTCTCACTCCCTCGCAGTCCTTCCTGCACTGCCTGACACAGCAATGCACTCACTTCGCTATCTCCATCTAAACAACTTGCCGTTCCTTTCTGCTCCCTACTTCCTTCATCCTTCTGTGTCACCTCACCTCTGAATTCTACCTTCCCCTCTATTACTGGAAACTGACCCTTGTATGAAGGAGGGGGGGGCTTCCACTAACGGACACTGACTTTGATATGACAGTGGCCATATTTCTTCCTGCCTCATCTCTTCTTTCTCACCCCCCTTCACATTTAGTGCCTTTCTCATGACTTTCTGCTCCCTTCTCCAGGCCTCTCCCTTTGCTTTAAATAACCTCAGTACCTCCAGTTCCTCACTCCTTTTCTTTTTACGCCTTTCTGTGTTCTTATTAGCCTTATGATACTTTATCAGAGTCTCCATCTCCTCACACACTGCCACATCCCATGTGCCCCCTTTAGTTACCAGGGCCTTTGTTCTATTCCCCCACTTTTTCGACATCTTTTCTATCCTCGCTTTAAGCAGGGGGTGCTCTCTCCCCAACTGCTGTACTGGTGTTTCTGCTGCCTTTACCGGGGCCTGCATTTTAATGCTTTTCTGCACTCTACTGTCACTTGAACTGTTTTCCTGTCTAAAAATTAACAGAGTTCCTCACAGTCAACCCGTGCTCTATTCTTTTTTTTTTCTTTTCTTGAAATTCTCTCCCTGACTGTAGCTACTTCACCTTGATGTGTGGCTCTAAATTATTTATTATTATTTTTATTATTATTATTATTATTTATTTTCTACTTATTTTCTCTCCTAACTAAAATCCCTAACACTGCACCCAATTATCTACGAGCACACATATACTAAAGCCTCTTGTCTATAAACTGTTATTTTTCTCACAAAGGTGTGCTTTAATACCCTTTATAAGAACATAAGAACATAAGAAATTTACAAACGAGAGGAGGCCATTCGGCCCATCAAGCTCGTTTGGGGAGAACTTAGCTAATAGCTCAGAGTTGTTAAAATCTTATCTAGCTCTGATTTAAAGGAACCCATGGTTTTAGCTTCCACTACAATAGCAGGAAGACTATTCCATACTCTGACTACACGCTGTGTAAAGAAGTGCTTCCTCAAATTTGTTTTAAAATGTTCTCCCGCTAATTTCCACTTATGGCCACGAGTTCTAGTATTTAGACTAATATTGAAATAGTCATTTGGCTGAACAGCATCCAGACCCGTTAGAATCTTATAGACCTGAATCATATACCCCCTTAGTCTCCTTTGCTCAAGGCTGAACAGATTCAGTTCCGCTAACCTCTCCTCGTAAGACATTCCTCTAAGACCAGGAATCATTCTCGTAGCTCTTCGTTGCACCTTTTCTAAGGCAGCAATGTCCTTCTTGAGGTATGGTGACCAAACCTGCACACAGTATTCTAGGTGGGGTCTTACCAAGGAATTATATAAGTGTAACATCACCTCCCTTGACTTAAACTCCACACATCTAGAGATATAACCCAACATTCTGTTCGCCTTTTTTATTGCTTCCCCACATTGGCGAGAGTGGGACATGGAAGCATCAACATACATACCGAGATCTTTCTCGTAATCAGCTACCTTTATTTCAGTGGAACCCATAAAATATCTGTACTGTATATTTCTGCTCCCTGCATGGATTACCTTACATTTATCTGTGTTAAATTTCATCTGCCAAGTATCAGCCCATTCGCTAATTAAATCCAGATCCCGTTGAAGCCTCTCTGCTGCTAGATTAGTATCTGCTACCCCGCCCACGTTAGTGTCGTCTGCAAATTTAACCAGTTTATCTCTAAACTTAGTCTCTATAATCCATAAAATCTATTAATCACAATATTTTATTCAAATACATTATTTTTATATTTATCAAACTTAAATTTACCAACCCGCACTTCCACTACTGTCAATGACGTTTTATGGAAATGCACGAATGCTCTATCCAGACCCCTTATTTCTGCTTTATACATCTTTACTTGCAACTTTTCCGTTGAACATATACGTGGGCTTCCCCCGATTTAGCCCAAAACTGCGTACGTAATTATTTTCCCCACTTCTGCATCAAATTAGTGCTCACTCTCTGGCGTGCTGCTTCATCCCTCTGCCTAGCATGCTCTCTCTCCTTTTTCCACAGTAAGTCTCCCAGGGAGCGCTTATCCTCTACTCGACATCCGGCACTCCCAACCGCCCCACACATATACTCCCCGACATCAGCTACCGCCTTCTCCTTAACGAATGTCCTACTAAAAAACACCACCAATACATAAATCAACAACTTCTAAAACAATAAGACTATATTCAAAGCAGCTTACTGTGGTGTCCCTCCTGAACAGGGCACATCCCACAAGCTCAATCCCAGCCAAACAGGCCCGCTCCCAGCCGAAACCCCTCCGATCCCCAGCAATGTCAACTTGGAAGGGGGTGTTCTGTACGCACAACTGAGACAACCCAGGTGGGAGTCAGCTTATCGGCCGCACTACCGGTGTTCTGACTCGACCAAGGCCGGCAAAATAGCCTTCAGGCGTCACCCACCCTCCCGAGAGTCCAAGTTAGGGGTGTTCTTAGAACTCACCCTTGGCGAGGTCCTGCTCGGCAGTTGTAATGACCGCCCGAGGTACCTGTCGGCCCTGCCCGTAGTGAGTCAGCGGGTGCGGCCGGGCTGGCACGCTTTTGGGCGTCCAATTGCTGAGAACTCCCCTTCGGTTCTGACAAACTGTAAGACCGCAAGGAGTGACAGCAGAGCCACAGGCAAGTTCAACCAACAGAGAGAGAATGGCGAGCACCCTGGACAGGAAGAACCCACAACGCTGCTCACACACAAACCAGTACAACTGCACCCAAGCTGGTGCTTTGATTCACCCTTTCTTTTTTTTTCTAGAGTTCGGGGGTCCTGAATTCCCCGGGTCTCCCACCCAGCTTTTCTACCACTCGTCAGCAAGTAGTAGGGTTGCCACACCAAGGACAATGCGGGGGTCCCGTACCCTCCGCTCCTTAAGGTTCTATTTCCCTGCGGGAGTCCCGTACCCTCCGCTCCTTAAAACTATATTTCCCTGCGGGGGTCCCGTACCCTCCGCTCCTTAAGGTTCTATTTCCCTGCGGGGGTCCCGTACCCTCCGCTCCTTAAAATTCTATTTCCCTGCGGGGGTCCCGTACCCTCCGCTCCTTAAAGTTCTATTTCCCTGCGGGGGTCCCGTACCCTCCGCTCCTTAAAATTCTATTTCCCTGCGGGGGTCCCGTACCCTCCGCTCCTTAAAGTTCTATTTCCCTGCGAGGGTCCCGTACCCTCCGCTCCTTAAAGTTCTATTTCTCTGCGCACGATACCTGGACACAATGCATACACAATACATAGACATACCCAATATATAAACACAGTGCGTGCAACCTCTCCTCCGTCTTAATTTACCGACGGGCCACTGGACACTTCAAACTGTTCAATTTGACATATCCAATGTGCAGATTTTGATATAACAACCTCTTTTGGTTGGGCCCTGCAGTTCTCTGTGTCCAAGTAGGCTGCGTCAACACTTAGCTGAATCTTGCGAATCTCCTGGTGATCCCGGACGAGCCCCCAAATTGTTGGAGTAGGCCGTCTCCACCGGGTCCGTGGATGAGAAGAGATTCACCGCTGACACGGGGAGAAGTTGCAAATCACCGGTTTATTCTCTTGACTGATTATAATACATTCAGCATTTACAGGAGGAGGCTCTGCCATATGTATCAGCTGTATCCCTTTTAAAGCCCTTGGGGCATCCCCCGCTCTCTCGGTACCTTCCGTCTACGTGACAACCACATGTTTGACATTTACTCTAGTTAGTCGGTTAGTACTTGTCCTTGTGGAAGGCTACAGATACGTAAGGGCCGCTGACGTTCTCTGTCGCTCCCTCTATCGGTCCCGATTAGGTAACCTTGCCTTGCCGGCGCCAGTCAGTTCTCGTTTCAGTTAACTGCATTTTTTAGAATGAACCCCCCCCCTTTTCATCATGCCCTGCTTTAAGCTATATTCTCCTTTTCCTCTATTCATTGTATGTTCTTTATAATTCTATTGAATCCCACACCACCCAAGGAAAGGAACCCTTCGGGTTGTGTTTGATTGTGGACCCACGTTTCAGGGTGCGTCCTTGAATAAAGAGCTGCTTCAGGGCCCTAATTTTACCAGCTCACTGCTTGGGGTCCTGCTTCGCTTTAGGGAGGAACCTGTGGCATTTATGGGTGACATACAGGACATGTTCCACCAGGTAAAGGTTGCTGAGGAAGACCGGGACTTTCTCCGTTTTCTGTGGTGGCCTAATGGAGATGTCATTCAAGACCTGGTGCAATACAGGATGACCATGCACCTGTTTGGAGCTGTGTCTTCTCCAAGTTGCGCAAGCTATGCGCTGAGGAAAAGTGCTGATGATCATCAGTCTGAGTTTGCGGTCTGTGTATGTCAAGCGGTCAAGGAAAACTTCTATGTAGACAATGTTTTGAAGAGCTCAGCCACTGAAGGGGATGCTATCCAGATGATCAAAGGCCTAACGGGATTGTGTCAGAGGGGAGGTTTTGCCTTGCAAAAGTGGATCAGCAACAGCCGCGCTGTTTTGCAGGCCATCGCAACAGAACAAAGGGCTAAGGATTTAAAGGAATTAGATTTGGATCGAGACAAGCTCCCAATGGAGAGAGCTCTGGGTCTGCTATGGTGCGTAGAAACTGACTCTTTCAGATTCTGGATTGAGATAAACCAAAGGGCATTTACCAGACGTGGTATGCTATCAACCATCTGCTCAGTGTACGATCCTCTAGGCTTACTGGCACCTGTGACACTGCCTGCAAAGGTGATGCAGCAGGAATTATGTAGAAGAGGTTGTGCATGGGACGATTCCTTGCCACATGTTATCTTAAGCCTATGGAAAACATGGTTGGAAGATTTAAATAAGCTTAATACAGTCGAACTTCGTTACAGCGTACCTCGGGGGACATTAAGAATTTGTACGTTATAACCATAGTACGTTGTAACCAAGTCCCTCAAAAAGAATGATAGAACACAAAATGTATATAAAAAAACTTTTATGAAACACCCCTCAAGTTGACACTATGACATACAGCTTGTATAGTTTGAAAAATATAGTTCCTATTCTGAATAGGAACTATATACTTCAAACTAGGTTAATATCAGTTACTCATAGACAGCCGACATAACGCAAAATCCACTGCCGGCTTATCGTTCAAATCGCCTTACTGTAACCTAATGTCAAACCGAAATTATGCACCTGTATGATTCAATTGGCTGAAATAAATTTCGATACATGTGTTAGACATCTGTCTTTTGTTAATTTCTTTCACTATATGTCACACAATTACCCCAATAACCACACAGTTTCAGAACTTAGTTCGCGTCGGCAGTATAAGGCTGCCATGTATAATTCTGAATTATTTGAGAAGGGTCTGGCTGCAGACATCCACTGAGGCTCACGTCCACTGAGACGCAGGAAGTCCACTGAGCGCCCGGAAATGACATCACGCATAAAGTTTGGTGGATACTTCACTCACGAGCGTTAGCAGCGCGTCCATTGTTTAGCAAGACATTAGCGAAGGAAAGTAGAACGGTAAGTTCAGTTTTAATTGTTTAAATATGTTCAGTTATTAGTTATTCAGGAAGGATGGGAACTTTGCTATGTTTAGAACGGTTGGAATTGTTTTTTTGTTCGCTATTGTTTGGCTGCTATAAAACACAATTCGTGCTTAGGTTGTTGCTACATTAAGTTAATAAACTTATTTTCATGCGTGGATTACTCTGATCAGTTGAACGGTTTTCATGCAACTGAAATGCATATATACAGTAAATGTAAGTTAGCCAGACTCAAATCGCTGTGTTGCTTAATTGCATTCAAGTACTCACACTTCAAAAGCCCATAAATGCATACACAATCGTTTTCACGGTGTTTTGTTTTTCATTTTAACCAACAGATGCAAAGGTCAATTTGGCGAAGGAATGCCGTGCCTCAGTTAGCAAGATGTGCTAACTGTTGCAATAGTTTCCTTTGCCCTTTGTGCCCAGTAACGATGTTTAAACCGACAACGTTACTGCGAGCCCAGGTGCATTTAGATTCACACGCAAAGAATGGAATTTCATTCCAAGGTATGTAATCTGTAGGAATTTCTGGTTTGTAAAATCATATTAACATAACTAGAATTTCCTAAACTCTGGTGTATGAAGTAGATATGTTCTCAGAACAGTGTTTATTTAACTACATCTTACTAACATTTAGCATTCCTTGGTACCCATTTGTGTTTGTATCCATTTGTACCATTTCATGCATCGTATGTTTTGATCTCCTTAATTAAGACCGACCTGCAACTTTTTGCAAGTAATGTTCTATAAAAGTCTGTCAAACTGACAATGTATTCCTTTGTTAAATTAAATTCCTTCAACAGAATTCATAATAAATAGGTGCAACCTTGTCTGCAGGCATGCTGGCCATTACCACTGTCCCTTTTGCTCAAAGACAATTATTCGGAAAGATGCAACACTGGAGCATTTGAAAATTTGCCAAACAACCACATCAGATGCATCTTTACCCTCACCTATCAAGATCACAGAGTCAGCCACTTTGAAGGACTCTTCGCTACCCCCACCCCCCCCTCTCAGGATCACGGAGCCAGCCACTGTGGTAGAAGCTTCACAACCCCCACCCCTCAGGATCACGGAGCCAGCCACCGTGGTAGACCCCTCACAACCCCCACCCCTCAGGATCACAAAGCCAGCTACTTCAGAGCACGGGCACATCCCCTTTCAGCACTCTTCTCCATTTCCCACGGCACTTGAGAAGGTTAAATGCCCTCACTGTTCATGTACTCTTCTACAGAAGAACCTGGCAGTTCACATTTCCAGGAAACATCTAGATGTACAAATGGATGTGACTGCTGCGTCACATTTGCAGAGTGTTTGTGTAGATGAAGCTCTGGGCAGATCTGCTGTACAAAGGAGCAAACATGGATTTTCTGTACCTGTACACGTTCAAAGGAAGGTTTGGGGCAAAAAACACTCTGTCATGTGTGACCTTGACATCTGCATCCAGTACCATCAGCTGGCTCGGAGAAGTGGGTTGATTTTTAGTCTTTGTGAACACATCCGTTCCCTTGATTATTGTTCTGTGACTGCAGCTGAGGAAATTCTGGATCCACTAATCCTGACTGAAATGGTTGAGCTCAAGCTTTTTAGTGAACAGAGGAAAAATGTTCTTTTGAAAAGACAGAAGATGGCTCTGCAGACTCATGTCCCATTTTCTGTGAAGGTCCCACTGACTTGGTCCTCGAAAAATGTATGCCTGTCCGTCCATGAGCCTTCTAGAAAGCACTATAATCACATTGGCAGAGTCATTGTGACTTATAATGTTACAAACAATACATGGCACTGTCCCTGTGCAAAACCAAGGAAGTCATGCATCCACAAATCCACAGCCAAATGGCATCTTTTTCAAACACAAAGGGACTTGTTTGCAGAAACGTCTGTTCCAAGTCAAGCATCTACAATGTTAAAACCTTGCACATTATATCCACCATTGAGCAACCTAGAGCAACTTCTTGCATACATCTACAATTACAAGAAAATTCCATACGACCTTCCAGATGATGTGAAAGTTTTCAATCCCTCGCACCATTATTCTGGATTGCTTGTTCCAGCAGAGATCACATGTACCTTTTGTACTGGGCACCCCAGCCTTGGACAGTCAGTCCTCATAACAAACAAAGCCAAGATTGTTGGCATTGGTGGAGTTATTAATGGTAAGTGTGGTGTTTTTATAATTCAGCATGTTATGTTTTTACCATGACACTTTGTATGATGTGTAACACATTGTGCTGTATCCCCTCGCCCCCCAGATGTGTCAACATACTTCAAGCAATGCTTGTTGTGCCAGAGGTTGTATCGCTATTGAGTGGAAGGCAGGACTACACAACTTTGACGACCACGTCATACTTACACTGGAGCTTTGCCTTTTTCTGAGGCACTCCCTGCAGGTATCTTATATTGTCTTTGGGTGTTTTTTTTTTAATTTCAAGTCAATCTTTGACTATTATGTTTAATAGCCAAGGTTGATCTTTTTGTCATACAGAATCACACTGCAGTTTCAAGAACTGATGAGATCCTTGGAGGCCCTGCGAAATGTTAGGTTTCCATCGAATGACACCATTTTGCATGGCTACTGTCATTTTGAAGCTCTTACTAGCCATGATTACACATATACATGTGTAAACTGTGGCTATTACCCTCCACTAGTTGTGATGGACCTCCATAAGAAGGGTGTATTTAGCATGGCTGGTAAGTAACCAGTAATTTGTCTTATACTAGAGATTCCAGTGAGGTTGTGACTTGGTTGTTGTTAATAAATTCATGCATGATGTTCTTCACAATCGCTTTCTGGATGTGTTGTAAAAATATGCTACTGTCAACATATTTACTGCAGTTTGATTTGCCCATAATTTACATTTTTAGTCCATGAAAGTTATTTTTCATTTACAGTCAGTGACCTTAAAGAACCTGCCAAGAGTTTCAATGGAGAAGTGAACATTGAAGAATTCTGGGAGTCGATTAATATGGAAATGAGAGCTCGTGCCTTCTTCCCAAGTAAGTGTGAAATATCTTTTCTTCTATTATTTAGGACTATAAGACAATATCATTTGTTTGTGTGTGTGTGTGTGTGTGTGTGTGTGTGTGTAGAAGGCCATTCATAGTTTTATTTATTTTATTCTAGGTCGCGCAAGAAATTCTTATGCTGTTCATCCAAAATACGAATACTGGGCTACTTGGATTGGCAGGCATACCCGAAAAGGCACATTTGTGTTACACACTGAATTTGAAAAAGTTTCAACAACTCAGACAAGTTCAGAGGCTCAACTCACTTTGGTGACAGAGGAGCGCCTTTTGGATGAGTTGAGAAAGCAGAAGGTAAAATTACAAAATCACCTGAAAAGCATGTCAGCATTTCGCCTGAAAGTTGAATGAATGTGAGACTTGAATATTTGTTTTGTAGGTTGGCACTGTGCGTAAATTATGCAAGGCATGCTGGATTGACTCAAGGGGATCCCGTGATGACCTTATTTTAAGATTGCACAAAGAAATGGCAAGCAGGTATGCATACGATAAGATCTTCCAGAAGATCTGGGGTGCTTCCTGTGAGAATTTTGCTGATGTATACGCACTATATGGCATGTACAGTTCTTGTAATGAGTAAAAAGTGTTTGCCTTTGCTTATGGTCCTATTCCTCTTGGTGTTTCTAATAGGTGGCTGGTGTGTGATCATGTGCCCTCATGGAGTAGTGTATTCTCTGAAGTTTACTTTACGAGCAGAGAGCCTAAGGGACTTCACCGATCTACTTATGTCTTGGAAGCACATTCCCAACATTTGTGTGTATGACTTTGCTCGAGGGTTGGCTACTCATGCCAATCTGAGATTCCCCAACATAATCCCCTTCAGGCCACATGAAGGGAGACTCATTGAGCCAACTCCAGAAAACATACATGCTGCTCAGAGTGGAAGACTTCAGGTGTCACTTCCTTGGCTCATCACAAAGACTCAAAGTACAGACCCTGATGCCCATCCCATAACAGGATCTACGTGCCATTTCGTTTTGTATGACCGACTTCATGAAGCCAACACAAAGGATAAGCGAGATGTCCTGCGGAGGATCAATCTTGTTCCTGAGCTCCAGGGATTGGTTAATACTCAAGTGGCAGAGCAGATGTTTTCCACCATGCGGAAGAACAATTATTTCCTTAACATGGCCTCTTCCACCCATGTGTTCATGATGAGGAATATAATTCATATTAGAAACAACAGCACAAACCAGAGCTTCTTGGAGGGACAGCTAAAAAGTGGATTATTGGAACAGCAATTTGCCAACATTGGTTTCAATGACCTTGGTCAAGCTGTAAGGAACTACGTTTTAAAAAAATAAAATTTGCTCTCAAATGTTGAACAGGAAGTTTTATTTATGTATTGTATTTCACAGCACAAATTCTGGGCACTGAAATCTCAGATGTAGAGCCAAGAGCAGGTGACATGGAGGAGGTTCCCTCATCTAGTTCTGGTAGGAAACTAGATGGTCATTTAAAGTTTATTCTGTTCTTCTAGCAAGTAAGTTGTCATTTTGATGGAATCTAATGTCACATGCTTGATTATAAACTACAGTTGAACCACAAGGTGCCAGTGGAGCTGTTGGACAGCCCACAACTGCTATTTGGGACAGGGAGACGACAAAGGATGAAGAAACCATGGTATGTATTATACCTATAATATTCGTCTCAATTGAAATGTAAAGGATGTGTGTGTGTATGTATGTGTGTATGTATGTATATATGTATGTGTGTGTGTGTATATATATATATATATATATATATATATATATATATATATATATATAAATATGCTTGCTTATTCTATTTTGTCAGCTGGCTTATATTCTGGACTCCAAAAGAAGCCTCAGTGAGCCTTTATGCCAGATTGAGTCTACTGTCCTACAAAGAGACTTCCTGACCCTTGGCTTGCCAGAGGAGTTGGAGGCAACAGTACGTGGGCTGTAATATTGTGTTTGTCAGCAGTGACCATGGAACATTATGACATGTCAAGCATTTATATTTTAGGTTGCCAACTGCTGCATGAAGATTATTGTCCAGATGGCAGCACAAAGGGTATTTTAATGACTGTTTATTGATCTGTTTTGACTGAACACACTGGAAGTGCATTCACAATACTAGCTACTATAAATACATTGGAATGCTTAATAGTTCACCAGTTTCCATGTACATAAAATGTTTTATCTTATTTATAGGACAGATGTGTCTTCCGGGTTGATGCTTATGTGGTTGTCACCTGGTTACCTCCATACAATCAAGACCCATTTCTGTCTTTCCCAGTAAGTGAACACTTTATAATATTGTGTGTATGACACATTTGTATCGGGATAAGTGTGTACCTTGTTTTGATAGTAATTACATAATGTATACTCCACCTACAGGTGGATGTGGCATCGAAGGACCTTATCATAATTCCATCCTGGCAGCCAGGCCATTGGACACTTTGTGTGAGTACAGAATTGTGCATCCTTTTTTTGGTTTGTGTTTTCCTTGACTGGTTTCCATTTATATGTTCATTTTCTGCATTGTACCTGAAAGTTTTGATGTCTCCATTCTGTATCTGCACCATATCTATGCATTGACCTATTATTTTGCTGTGCATGAAATGAAATTCACAGGTAATGAATCCCAAACTGCGATTCATCCGCTTTTTTGACTCTACAAACCTTCATGGGTTTGGAGATGGCCGTTATGTCGATTTATACAGGTTGTTCAACTGTAAAGTTCCTGCGCAGCTGCGCATCTGTATTCACTTCCTTTGCCTTATTGATACTAAATGTTCCACATTGTTTCATGCCATTCATAAATAATGAATAATTGGACCGACATAATACCAGAAACTTGGTGTACTACCATTGTTAAGTCATTGTGGAACATTTTTCTGCGGTTGCAGACCAGGACTGTGTGTGTATGTGCATGTGACAGAAGGTGTTCTGTGTGTCCATTAATTCTTGCATAAAGTTTTAATCTTGCTTGCATGATAAGCTGTAGTCATAATGCCACTGACAATTCCAAATTTCTAATTGTAGCAAACTGGCAAACCAAATTGCCACAGGAGACTGGAAGCTACTGAAAAACATGGTAAGGTGGATTTCAGCATTTTCTATTGCTACATTTCTATTGGAAACAACTGTCCTTAGTATCATGCATTGTATTTTGTAGGATGTTCCAAAACAGATTGGATCTGTGGACTGTGGTGTGTTCATGTTGATGGTAAGAAGGACCACCTTGAATTGTCGGGTGTAACACTTGTGATATACTTTCAATTGATGGTTTTACCCCCCTTCCCTCCCTTTTGTCAGTATGCACTCTGCATGGCCTTGGGGGAACCATTCCACTTTACTGCTGTAAGTACGTCATTAAGAAGATATTCTTTGTGACGCTGTAGAATGTTGCATAGTTATCTATACGAGAAAAAGGTGCCCTTTCTAACATTCTGAATGCATGGTTTTTCTCTTTTTATATTCAGTCTAACATGCAAAGGATAAGGAAATGGTGGTGCCTAACTCTGACGAACAGTGGTCTGGAAAAGTATGTATGGAAAGCATCGTGTTCTACATTGAGATGCATTCAGATGCAGAATCAAGTGCCCTTTCTTTGCAGTGAAGGTGGTTTCTGTCAGATATAGAATACCGGGTAAAGCTCAGCAGGGAGGCTTTTTAAGGTGATATTCCATTAATTCATCAGTGGTAGTGCATTCAGCTAATGGAGAGGTTTTGCATATATGGGTATTAACACCATTGATGATACATTGAGATATTGAAACATTATGTCTTGGTAGTGTAAATGATGTGTACTTGTACTACTCAGACATGGACTGAGGAAGACTGAGGAAGCTTCACACCTGCTGAAAGCAAACTTGGAGCCTCTCTCGAGGGTGAGCACTCCTGCTGTTCTCAGACCTGGTGGGCAAGCTGTAACTGACTGCTCTACAAAGTGTAATAGTGGTGTGTGTGTCCCTCATTTTTCTTAGGTGGTTTCCTGTTGATTACCAGCTGCACCTGATTAACTTATTCGATCCCTGATATTCACTTCCAATGTCATATAGGAGTCGCACATCATGAGGGACCTCTGCAGTGCCGTGTGCTGGATTCACAAGAATCACTCCCTCTTCCGTGGAGAGGTGACTGAACCTGCTGTTTTCCAGATGGAGGCTGAGGATCAGCGGGAAGCACTAAGGGAGGTCCTGGAGGGTCAAAGTGACAACAGGAATGACCCATTCATGTTTATTTTTAATAATAAGGAGGACATGGAAACCTTGCTCTCCAATTGCGTTGATAGGATGGGTCTTAAAATTCATGCCATGTTTACATAAGGAAAAATTTGTATTCTTTTTATTCTGTTCCATATACTTTTTTTTTTTTTTTGCACGTTTGTTCAAATTTATACATCAATACACTACAAATAAAATGTTTGCCAAATTATCTATGTATAGTGATTTATTTATGTAGGACGTACATTATCTTCGAATAACAGAAGTATGGAGAAAAGCTCTGCGAGAAGCATAATTCTGCAGTCTTTAAGTAAGGAATAATTGACGACGGGCCGTTGAATTATTAGAAAAATAATGCACACCCGAGGTGGTAATGCGGCCACGACGGATACTACGGTTGCCACACCTCAAGACATCGATCAGATGATATATTTCAAGGGATTCGTCCGGTTTTTCTACTTAAATCGCTATTGTGAGTAGGATTATTTCTTCCGCATCTCATCCAACGACTCTTTTGCTAGTTCCAAAACGTCATTAGCTGTTGTTTTTTTGGTGTTTTCTTCGTGTTTTTCTCCCTCGAGTATGTCTAGCTGTTCTTCGCTGATCGTTTTATGTCTTTTGTTGTTGCTGGCTGCCTTTGATGTCCGCTTCCGTTTATGTTGTTTTTCATCTGGACTGTCTAATACTGCTGCAGCCCAGTTGTTGAAAGTTTCATATTCACCGTAAATATTAAAATTTACTTTCGGAAAATCGTTTGTCATGTTGTTGTTTTTGTTAGTCCTGTGTGCTGTATAGGTACTGTATGCTAATTTCCGTTATTAAAGTTAACTATGCGAAGTGATATGGAACTGTAATATGGTCAAGAGAGCTGCCTGGAACTACGTTCGCCGTGCGTTTCCCTGAAAATAATTGCACACCTCAGAACGTTCGTCAGCCAATCAGATTCAAGCATTCAACGGTCCCGTAGTATAAGGCTTCAATGTAATACTCTGGGGGGGGGGGAAATCTGGTTACCATTGACAGTTACAATCAGGACTACAGGTGATAAGTACACAATTTTATAAAATTTTATCAAATTATAAGTTATGCAATTCTTAATTATAAGTACAAACTACTTTTATAAATGTATAATTCAAATGTGATAAGCACAAACTATTTTAAAATATTTTTTATGATTTAGTAATACAGTGGTCCCTCGTTAATCGCGGGAGTTACGTTCTAAAAATAACCCGCAATAGGCGAAATCCACGAAATAGGATTCTTTAGAAATCGAATATTTTCGTAGTTAGAGCATTGGAAACCTGTTTACGACCTTCTAAATACGGTTTTTAACATTATTCCATGTCTAGAGGGCTCTAATAACATCCTTTAGTCACCAATAGTTTATGACTGCTGGACAGGGAAGCAGGAACGGGGACAGGAGGAGTCAGGATTGAAGGGTTTATTTGGAATCTCTCCAAATGCGGGACAGGAACATGTAACATCAAAATGTCAACGACAGACCTGGGGTTATAGACACTGACAAAAACAGAATCAAATTGACAGAAAACAATCACAATCAGGGTTGCATATGTGGTTAATAAGGGGGCGTGGCACACAAGAGGATCGGACAGGTAGGTCATGAAAATTACACTCGTATTACCCAAAATATTAGAAAAAATAATAGAAAATAAATATTAGACATTATAATTGTTATTATACATCTAATTACGAAGAGCAAAGATGCTTCCGATGCGTAGCGGTGTATCATTTTCATTGTCTCGATCAACTTTTTAATCAATAGACAAAAAACCGCGATGGAGTGAAGCCGCAAATGAAATAATGCATTACGCGAATTTGGGACATCGAAATTTGAACGTTGTATTGGTGTAAATGTTATAAACGGGGTATGTTGTACCAAGGTTCGACTGTATCATTAAAATACCCAGATGTGTCAAGCCCGTGGACTTCGGTGAAATAGCGCAGGCCCAATTATATCATTTCGCTGATGCCAGTGAAACTGGTTATGGATCTGTGACATACTTGAGGATGAAGAATCGGCAAGGGCACATGCAGGTCGCCTTTCTGCTTGGCAAGGCTAGAGTTACACCACTGAAGGCCATAACAATTCCATGGCTTGAGCTGACTGCGGCAGTCCTGGTTGTGAGAGTGGACTCAATGCTGAAGATGGAGTTGAATTTAAGGTTGGATGATTCTGTCTTTTGGACAGATAGTACTTCAGTGTTAAAATACATAAAAAATGAGGATAAACGGTTTCACAAATTTGTAGCTAATAGAATATCAACCATTCGAGGGGCATCAAAACCCTGGCAATGGAGGCATATCTGCTCCAAGGACAATCCAGCAGATGACGCGTCGAGAGGATTGAAGATGGCAAACTTTTTACAAACCACTAGGTGGTGTAGAGGTCCCACGTTTCTTTGGAAGCCGGAGGAGGACTGGCCCAATGTTACACTGGACTATTCCTTAAGGCTTGATGACCAAGAGGTGAGAAGAGAGGTCTCCACAAATGCCATAGATGTGTGTGTTTTAGTTAAGCCCACTGACCAGCTTATTGGGTACTTTTCTGACTGGAGAAGGCTCAAGAGGGCCGTAGCTTGGTTTCTCTGTTTAAAGGCCATGTTGCTGGAGAAGGTTCGTTGGAGAAAGGGGTTGAAGGGTTCTGTGGAAAGGTTCATGGTGACGCCATGTAAAACCCTGATTGTGGATGATTTGTTGAAAGCAGAGGCTGCAGTGATTAGCTATTGCCAGCAGCAGCAATTCAAGAAGGAGATTGATGCATTGTCCTCTAAGAGGGCAGCAGTGAGTCACCAGAGTCCAATATACAGGTTGAACCCAGTTCTGGTTGATGGCCTATTGAGGGTTGGAGGTAGACTGAGCAGAGAAGCGATGCCTGAAGAGTTTAAACATCCCATTATTCTTTCCAAAGAACAACACATCTCAACACTTATACTCAAACAAGTTCATCAAAGTTTAGGTCATGCAGGACGCACTTACACATTGTCGTCGGTCAGAAAGAGATTCTGGATTACCAAGGCAAATGCAGCAGTGAGGAGAATGATTGCTGGCTGCAGCTTTTGTAGGCGATACAATGGACGTCTCCTGGAGCAAAAAATGGCCGATCTTCCATAGGTAAGAATCCAGCCTGATTTACCTCCTTTCACCAACACGGGAGTGGATTATTTCGGTCCCGTAGAAGTGCGGAAGGGGAGAGGAAAATGTAAAAGGAGTCATATTTACCTGTTTAGCCAGCAGAGCTGTACATCAGGAAGTTGCAGCTTCTCTAGAGACGGATGCTTGTATCAACGCTCTGTGGCGCTTTATTAGCAGAAGAGGTCAAGTGACTCATCTGGTGTCAGATAATGGCACTAACTTTGTTGGCGCAGACAGAGAACTAAAGGAAGCTCTTGCTGCAGTGAACAATCAGCAGATTGAAGGAGTTCTCTCTCAAGTTGGAATTCATTGGTTTTAATCCACCAGCGGGTTCCCATCATGATGTTGTGTGGGAGAGGATGATCCGCATTATAAGAAGAATCCTTAGTTCTGTTCTACGTCAGCCAGACGCTGGATGATGATGGTCTACATACAGTGTTCTGTGAGGCAGAAGCCATCTTGAACGATCGACCGCTTACCAAGCTGTCAGACAATCCCAATGATTTGGAACCACGTATTCCTAATCATCTTCTTTTTCTGAAAGGAAACCCAGCTTTGCCACCTGGAGTGTTTGAGCCTCATGACATCTATGTAAGGAAGAGATGGAGGCAAGTGCAATACCTCTCAGACTTGTTTTGGAAGAGATGGATACGAGAGTATTTGCCTTTACTCCAAGAGAGGCAAAAGTGGAATGAGAAGAAGAGGAGTCTGAAGGCTGGGGACGTGGTTGTTATCATGGATGCCTCAGCTCCTCGTGGTTCATGGCCACTCGCCAGGGTACTTGAAGTTTCTTCTGATAAACAGGGTCTGGTGCGTTCTGTGAAGTTACAGACAAAATCTAACGTTATTGAAAGACTTGTGACCAAGCTTTGTTTAGTGTGTGAGGAATAACTATTGAATGTATTGTCTTATGTATCACATGTTTTTTTTTGTAACATTTGTCTCTTTTTGTTTATTTTTGTTTGAATTGTTGTGTCTGGTGCCATTAACAATTAGGGGCCGGTGTGTAAGCACCAAATGTTGCTTTTGTTAAATGTTGTAATGTCCTAGGTGGAACACAGGGTGGCGCATGTAATTGTTTCAGGTATAAAGGTAGCAAATTCAATGTTGTGGGCAGGGGTTTTGACCCGGAAGGGCAACGATTTGTTGTGCGGCTTGTCACCGAGCTTACTGGTGATACTGTACCTGTTATGTGCTGCATTGGAATAAATGGACATCTTTGTATTCAACATCAAGATTCGTCTAATTGCGTAGCATATACAGCAACCAAAGTTAACTAGGTTAAGTCTAGCATCGTTACCATCAAGCGTGTCAGCCAAGCCATGCCCGGTGTCAGGCACCTCAGTAGTTCGGTATTAGACCAAACTCCTTTAATAACATGTGTAGGATCACACATGCACATATCACAGGGCCTAAATTCCAGGTGGCCTGAGACAAGGCCGAGCCTGGTACGAGAGGCACCAAAGGGGGGTTACACACATAAACACACACACACACAGATAACAAGGGAGTCCAGCACTCCAACTTTTATTGCCCAAAGATTTAGGGACCTACAGACAAACAGAGTGGACCTAATGGACAGGGGTCCTTCGACTTGGCACACAACCCCCTCCCCATACATTCTGCTTTACATATCACTCACCCAACAGACGAACACCCTAAAGGAAGTTTCATTTAAGTTTGGTTTTTGTATACCGTGTATATTGATTTACTCACGACTACTAGTCTCAATATACAGATAGGTTATGTTTGTATGTGTCCTTAGACAATCTTAGTGTTTTGTGTGCCACCCTTATAACCATGTTCACGGAGTATCACCTATTTTACCCCTTTGCACTTGAACACATATAAATTTAAATAAATAGATAGGTATAGCTACCATTGTATATATGTTCTCATAGTATACCAGATGAATATGGAAAGTGAGAGTAACCAATGTATCATAACTTTTAAAGAGTCTTCTTTGTTAAAAACCCCCCCTTCTCTTCCAACATTCCTTTGTGGTCCTTATCTGATCTTGGTGGACCGTTACCAAGTTTCTGTGTTCTAACATGCTATATTAAAAAGAACTGAATAAAGGTGTACATTATCCATTTTGGAGAAGATCAATTAGAATAAGCCACACCAACCAAGATATGCTGTGTCCAGATGTGCAACTTATATTGATATTACCACAAATTAACGGCCACGCCTATCTATGGATAAGATGTGCTGTTTGTAATATGAATATTTGATGTAATATCTGCACAAAGTGTAACATCTGTTGAAGTGCAACCCAAAACACCTGTATCCTATACTGATGTGAATCAGTCACATAGATAAAATAATTAATTGTTTAATCAATTAATACAGATGGTATGAGGTATGTACCTGTGAAGCTGGTATGGCATGTTTGGTGTCAAACTGATTGTTAATCACTCCTGATTCCAAATCTGGTCAGTGATTACCATAAAAGTGGATGTATCAAAAGTTATAACAGCTTAATGAAAATCATCAGTAAAGGGAGAATCAGTCGGGCCATAAATCCCAAAAGGACTGATACAGACCCCCTTCCGAAAGCCCGCCAAATGGATGGCCAGCCATTGGGCCAGGAGTCGAATTCCTGGTCATCCCTATTCATGAACTTTAGACCATAAAAATCTAGCACCTCAGAACAAATGGGCGCAGAGAACAACCAGCAGCAGCGCAGAGAATAACCGCCAGCCCGAAGGAGAACATCAGCCGACAAGAAGCCCTCCGGTGAAGGCCCAGCTGAACAGAGAACAGCACCCAAGACAAAGCTTCACCAGGAGAGAGAATCTAAAGGGACTCCACTCCACTGCTCCAAACGCCGCGCCTTCCTGAGTGCCATCAGCTCAGCAGCTCTGCCATCAACTGCCAAGACCCCCCCCCCCCACTCTTCAACCAAGTAAACCAACTTCCTTTCATTCTAACAACTTAAGCTGTTCTGTTAACCTGCTATAAGACTTTAGGGTCGTGTTTCCACAAACTGTGCTTGCTTTGCAGAACAGTATTTCCCATTTAAGGTTACTCATTTAAATCCGGTCATTGCATTTTCATAATTACATCGTTTGTTTTATTCCGTTATTTCGTGTTTGTTGTTTGTGTTAGGTGTAATGTCTGTCTTATGTTAGTTGTAGTGTTAGTTAGGAATAAATGCATGTCTTTTACACAACTTCAGCCTCCGTCATTGAGTACTCACACTAAGTTCCTGCCTCTGTGCGATCTTGCTACACGCTCTGAACCTCAAACTCGCCTGAAACATCGCGAGACTCTCTCTCATCGGCCGTGAGGGGAGCTTCGCTACCAATCGTTTACATTACCTGATGATGCAGCTCGCTGGACGAGCCTTCTAACCTAGGTTATAAGTGATATTGGTAATTAGTCAATCCTGTTTAAGTCTCACATTAACAGACTTACGGGGATACTTCAATTGAGTTTGGAGGAGCCGACCATTCGGCATAACAATTGGTTAATGATCAGCATTAAATAATACTTACAGTTTTTTTAAATTGTTTTGGTACTATTTTCATAAGTAAAGTGTGCATTATCAAATCTCTTAGTACAAAACTTGTAACTGATCACATTTGTAACACCACTAGTCATTCTTTCAAATCTGATGTCATGATTTCATTGTATTTGCACATATTTTCATTCCACTTAATCATTGTTTCAGAACACATGATCATTGTGATATATATATTGAGAACATTTGCTTTAATCACCCAAACAAAACAGTAAGATCTTTTTTCAACTTAGTACTTTTACCAATCATTTCATTCAGGAGCAAATTCATTTCAAATTGTCCTTGGTGCTGAATGAGTGTAACTGAACTGTAAAAATTTACACAGCAAATATTACACTTATGTTCAGGAAAAAAATAAACAAATATATATATAAATTTTCATCAACATCACAGTGGATGTCTTCGTTGTTCAGGCACCGTGGGAAAAATCTCCTGGCATGACGAATCCAGGCTTGACATTGCTCAGCAGTTATATCACCACAAGCTTCACCCATGGCTTGAAGGAGGGAGACATGCTCATGGGGATGGCGATCATACACCTTCCACCTCCATGTAGAGAAGAATTCCTCAATTGGGTTGAGGAAAGGGGAATATGGTGGAAGATAGAGGGTCATGAAGCGAGGATGTGTTTGAAACCATTCCCGAACCTGCTGTGCATGGTGGAAGCTGACAATGTCCCACACAACAACATAGATGATGTCTTCTCCCTGACAGGCCTGCTCAAGCTCATTTTGAAAATCCATGGACATAATGAATGATTCATTGATTAAACATTAAGATCAGTTGAATGAAATGACAGACAAATGTATTAAACTGAATAATAAGAGATCAGAAATTTGGTAGTGATAACATTATGAAAGGTAGTTACTGTGAACGAAACATTTATTTAGATGAAACACTTATTTTGTGTAGTGAAAAGGATATTTTGTGATGTGTATTGTACTAACACAATTGAAAATATGCTGAAATGTTTGAAAAAAGTGCACTTTTGATGATCTGTTGTGATATAAGTACTAAGAGTTTTGAAAATGTACCAATTGCTTGTGAAAACTGCGCCAAACCAATTAAAAAAAACTGTAATTAAACTTTAATTAATTTCAAACATATTGGTGGAGAATAAATTACCTGAGCTAATAATTCCTACACATGTTTCTAGGATGAGAAAATGCCAACTGTACAATTATTTGTTTATTCTGTGTTGATGTGTAAAGTCATTTTTGGTTAGTTTGTAGTCAATTAAAATGCTTCCAATCATGACACAATACATTCTCATGTCTGCTTGTGCTTATGAACCCATTTGATGCCTTCAGCCAATCAGATTCAACTGCCGCCATCAAGACCAAGTCCTTCAACTTGACAGGAGCTATCAAAAGAAAAATAGCATCCCAGGGGATTTTCTGCAAGGGTTTTGCCTTAGTGAGAAAGAAACTCAAGATAATATAAAGAAATGCTGCTATATTCTGACTAAGCAGTAATGTTCATTTGGACTCGATTTCTCACAGTTACAAATATGGATCGTTAACCAACAAACTTCTTATTAAACATCTAAATAAATAGTTCCAGTACTAAAACATATCACCTTATGTAGCCACCACTTTTTGCATGGCACAAAAATATTTAAACTTTTTTTTTGTGTTTATTTTTACTAAACACTAAATGGAAAAATATGTATAATTACATCATTTACATACATATTTTTTGTATGTTTTATGTAAGGGTTAATGCATGACCATATGTAACCTGTTTATACCACAGTCACTATTCGTTTGGCAAACACGTTTGTACCTAAAGACATCATTTTAATTTTTACAAGCTGAAAATTCATTTATTAGTAGAAATACATTCTTCATGCAATGACAGTAAAAGACATTCTATTATATTTCACATTTCTGTTTACCTTTTGTTTATTTAAAATCGTGTTCTACATTTGTAATGTTAGTTAGAATTAAATATTATAATCACACCTCTACTACAGTGATTCACCTGTGTGGTTATAGAAAATTAATCGAACAGATTTGAGAATTCAACAGTGCTGTATTACGGAATATACACACATATTTTAAATGTAATATACATGTATACGTACACCTCACTTAAATATTGACTGACATGTCCCAGTATGCTTTATATTGCTAAGAGGGCCAGTGTGATGTGTCTAACACTTTGAGCAGCAAATGGCTCTGATGCCCTGGAGAGTGCCTGCAGAGGCAGTGGACCCCTTCTCCATCCCATCATTCCATCTTCCTGCTATGGAGTGATGAGAGCCATCAAAGCTGGGGCAGAGCAGAGGCTCCAGTAAGGCGGAGGCAAAGTACGGGCTGAAGAAAACGCTCCAGATGTGTGGGGCGAACAGCTGGGAGTGTTTATAGCACAGTCCTGTTACGCGCGGATGAAAGAAGAGGCCTCCAATTACAGCTGACTCCTATTATGTCTTGCTGTCATTTGAAAAGGGGCGCTGGAATATTAAAACTGCAGTGGTGTGTGGGGGCCTCCTACGTGCTTCTCAGGAAATCATTATGGGATGGTGAAATGTAGGAAGTGGTGGAAAATGCGTGGGATGAACTGGAAGGTAGAAAGCTTTCATCCGACCTTAAGTGCAGAGGAACAAAGTTAAAGCAGTAAAATATGTAATATAGGCATGTTTACCCTACCCTACAATCATACATTCAGAGGATAGTTTTGTTCATAAATACAAAGCATTTGAAACAATAATTTCTGTTATTTTCAGATTTAAAAAATGAATAAAATGAAAATAATAAATGAATTAAATAAATAAATAAAAAGTTGACCAGGATTTGTTTATGCAGAATATAATCTCACTGATTGGCTTTATTTCAAACAAGAAAAACACTCAGTTTAGACATGACACCATTTTAACTTTATTTTGGGGGGAAAAAAACCATCTTGGATGACCCAGTATGGCACAGAACGTTTTATATTACAAAAGGAAAGGCTACAAATCTTTTTTTTTTTTTTTTACAAATTTTTACTAATATGACCATTTTCAAAAAAATAAAACTTTGAAGCAAACTCTCCCTGTACTATGAGAGCACAGCTCTGGACAAAGTCACCGTACAGGATCCCTGAGCAGACACAGGGAGAGAGACCTCTCCTTTCCTCCCAGTTTGCTCTTGTTCTGAATATCAGCCACCCTGGGGCTGCATTTGCAATGGCTAACATCTGGCCACTGGCGACATGGTGCCAATACTGTCACCATGGTAACCATGGCCACCAAAGACCCATGACCACGCTTGTTAGCTTGGTTTGCTGAGAATGACCAGGAAAGCATTAAGGGTTTCCTTAAAAGGGGTTTCCTGACTAATCTCTAGCAAAACTAGGCATGAAAAACAAAATCTACTACTAGGTTTTTAAGAAAAGAACCTATAGAATTGAGTCCCTAAATATGACGTGGCCCAAATTCCCATTCTTCTGTGAATCCCAAAAGGTGTAATAGCTGGCTAACATACACAAATACAGCACAAGATAAAGGAGTTTCTCTTCCGCTGGCCAAAAGCAGAGCAAAACTTCAACACAATTTTTAAATCTCATTTTGGGACTGCTAGATTTTTTTTTAAACATAGGCACTCAGAGTGGGGTGTGTCTGATGGAAAGCCAATCATTTTAGGCTGTAACAGTTGAACACATTAACTAGATAACGACTGGGTATCCTGCAAAGAAAATGCTTATTTCATCATTATTAATTGCAACACCTCCTTTGTTTCTCCACCTCAAAAAATTTAAATACTAAAGGGCAAAAGCATGCTTACAAGCCAAGATTACACGCTGCAATAAGTTAAGACAATGTTTCCAAATAAGACTAATAGCTTCACAGAGACCTGTGTGTAATCCAGTCAGGACAATGAAAAAGTCAAAGTTTTCCTGGGAGAAATACGGACAAGTACTCAAATGAGGAATGAGAAACTAATGAGTGGACTGCAAGGTGGATATGCAAAGTCATTATTCCAGGAAGGTGGGTGTGTAAACCCCCCACCCCAAGTGTTCTATACACTGTGCTATGAATAGACACTAACACTACAAGAAAAATAATGATGACAGAGATTCTCGTCCAAAAATGACTGATTGCGACTGTGATAAGGTTGTGCTTCTGTACAGGTTTTTGGTTTTCTTTTTAATTCAATGCTGTCACACCTGATATCTGTTTACCAGAAAGATGGAATAAAAACAGGGGTGAGATGAGTGACCACTTTTCGTGCACTATGGCTTTTCCAAATATCAGAGAGGAAGCTTGGAGGCAGCAGCCCTATCTCTACCACAAGATGCATTAGCAAACAGAACCATGAGCTGCTACAGTAATAGGGCCTGTTCTTCTGTGAGGGCAAGAGTCACTCTAACTGACATGAATTCTCAGTTCCAGCTCTCTGTGGCTGCACTGATACCACAACTCATCTGCGCCCAAAGAGCAGAGCCCAAGTTCAGAACTGAAACCAGGCTGACTTAAATAGCTAGTGGAGTCAACTGAACCCTAAACACAAAACAAGTAGCAAATTTCCACATATGGCCACGAGTTCTTGTATTTGAACTAATGCTGAAGTAACTATTCGGTTGAACAGCATCCAAACCTGTTAGAATCTTATAGACCTGGATCATGTCCCCCCTCAGTCTCCTTTGCTTGAGGCTGAACAGATTTAGCTCAAATAACCTTTCCTCGTATGACATTCCTCTAAGACCAGGAATCATTCTTGTGGCCCTACGCTGCACCTTTTCTAAGGCCGCTATGTCCTTTTTAAGATATGGTGACCAAACCTGCACACAATATTCTAGGTGAGGTCTCACCAAGGAATTGTATAATCTTAGCATTACCTCCCTTGACTTAAACTCCACACACCTGGAGATATACCCCAACATCCTATTGGCCTTTTTATTGCTTCCCCGCACTGGCGAGAATGAGACATGGAAGCATCAACATGCACACCAAGGTCTTTCTCATAATCAGCTACCTTTATTTCAGTAGGTCCCATAAAATACCTGTACTTTATATTTCTGCTCCCTACATGGAGTACCTTACATTTGTCTATGTTAAATTTCATCTGCCAGGTGTCAGCCCAGTCACTAATTAAATTAAGATCCCGCTGTAGCTGCTGAGCCGCTAGTTCAGTATGTGCTACACCACCCACCTTGGTGTCATCTGCAAATTTCACCAGTTTACTGTATATATTGGTGTCTAGGGTGACCACCTAATCCATGTCAGGAGGGACACTATGAGCTACAACAGGATTTGTAAACTACCATTTCACCCATTTCAATTAAAAGGACCAGGATTTCACTTAAGCACTGGGTTCTTGCCGTATGCTGATTGGTCAGTCTCCTATAATCATGCATATGTGTCAGTAATGTTAATGCGAAACAGCTGGATGAGTCTTTCAATCTAGGAACTAACCAAACATTTTAGCAGAGCACAGAACCCTTTCAGCTTTAAAGTAGTTCGTAAAAGATGAAGTAGCTCATAGTGTCCCTCCTGACATGGATTAGTTGGTCACCCTATTGGTGTCTATATCATTTATGTAAATTAGGAACAAAAGTGGTCCTAAAATTGAACCCTGCGGTACCCCACTATGAACGCAGGCCCACTGTGACATTGAGCCTCTTATAACTACTCGCTGCTTCCTATCCGTTAACCAGTTATCAATCCAGGTCGCTACAGTTCCTAAAATACCTGTCGCTTTGAGTTTAAGTGAGAGCCTCTTGTGGTGGAACAACATCAAAAGCCTTTTGGAAATCTAAGTAGATGACATCATAGGCCTTCTTATCATCAACTTCCTGAGTAGCTTCCTCAAAAAACTCCAACAGATTTGTTAAACAGGATCTACCTCTCCTAAATCCATGCTGGCTATCCCTCAAAATGTTATTTGAGTCCAGGCGATCTACCATTTTCTCTTTGATTATAGCCTCCATAACTTTACCAGTTATACAAGTTAGACTGATTGGCCTATAGTTTGACAAATTACTTCTATCCCCTTTTTTGAAAATGGGTGTTATGTTGGCATGCTTCCAATCAGAAGGTACCACACCTTCAGATAAGGATTTTTGAAACAGTAATGTTAAGGGTCGGCAAATAATATCCCTCATCTCTTTTAACACTATAGGTAAGATGCCATCAGGGCCCTGTGATTTATTTATTTTGAGCTTAGCTAGGCTTTGCAAAACATCTGCTTCAGTTATATATATATATATTAGTTATAGACGATGTTGGATTAGTAATAAGAACTGGTAAGTTACTAGTGCCCTCAACAGTGAATACCCGTGCAAAACTATCATTGAACTCATTTACTATGTCAATGTCGTTTTCAATTATAAGACCCTTACTATCCTGCAGATTAGTAATTTCAGCTTTTAGAGCTCTTTTAGAGTTAAAATACTGGAAGAAACTTTTAACGTCATCCTTAGCCTCCAATGCGATCTTCCTTTCGACATTCCTTTTAGCTCGTCTAATGTCATTTTTTAATTCAGCCTGTAGATTTAGATACTCTTGCTTTATTATGTCATTATCAGTTAAGTTCTCCCCAAGCTAGCTCGATGGGCCGAATGGCCTCCTCTCGTTTGTATAGTTCTTATGTTCTTATGTTATTTTCCATCTCTGGAACAAAGCCCTTTTCCTCCTTACTTTATACTTTATTTCCCTATTAAACCACCTAGGTTGCAATTTCCTAGATTTATTCTTGCTGGAAACAGGTATGAAGTCCTCTTGCACTTGCAATAATGTGCTTTTAAAAAATTCCCATGCCTCTTCAACAGTTTTGTTATTTAACTCCATGCAGTTCACAGTTTCTAGTTTTAATCTCATACAATTGAAGTTAGCCTTCCTAACATTATATATTTTTGATTTGGACTTTGCTCTTCGGGCACTAAACTTAACCTCAAATTTAACCATGTTATGATCGCTACCATGAGAATTAGCATCAGAATTTAAATGTAGTTCCAAAAAATCCATATCTAGTTTACTGCAGAACTTCATGTACATGTCAGTGGCCTTCTTCAGGTTCACTCTCTGGACTTTTGGAGAGAAGGGGGGAAAGACAATGTCCAAGATGTGTTTCCTTATGACCGGCGACTTCTGAAGAAGCAGTTGTTCCAGGAACAATAGATCCATGTGCATGTCTCCACCATCAAAGGGTCAATAGTTTATCACCAGCATGTCCAACTCCCCTCCAGTCAAGTGTCAGGGGTCAGGGGCCTTGAGGCCTTGAGGCCCTGCCTCTCCATGATGTTCCACAGCTTGCGCAGGTTGGACTGCGTGATGATGTCATCTGGTTTGAGCTCCAAGGCTCGGAGGTAATTGGCCTCAGCCTCCTGTAGTTTCCCATTGAGATGCAGTATAGCACCGAGGTTCATCAAGGCTGCAGGATGCTAGAAGAGAGGTAAATGCCAGACAGAGCCTTAAAACCTGACACTTTCATTTCATATAGTCCCAGTCAATCCACACTGTACAGCTCGAAATGTTATCATTCATGGTAGTAATAATTAGGAGCGATTTGTAAATGATCTATTTCAAAGATACAACAAAAGCCCCCCTACATGTTAACTTATTAAGCTGTTAAATAATATGCTAGAAAAAGCATAAACACAGAAAAAGCATAGACACAAACACCATACTCAAGGACAAGCATTGATATAGTCACTTTTAACTGCTGTTATAAAACAAAAATCTACTGTTCCCCATTTTCCACACATCTGATTTGTGATTCCCATCATATGCAGTTCAGATTGGGTTACATTTTACAGTAAAGGGAAAGGCTGGAAAGATGGACGCATTGACCACAGTGTTATTTTTGTTGCCTTTTGGAGTTACTTGGGTTGCCTTTTGAGTTACAGAGTCTGTCATTTAATGACTGAATACTGGTTGACAGCATGGTGGATTATACATACCAAAGGTTTCTCCTTCACCTCATATTTGCTGCCCATGTCATTGGTTTATTTAAAGAAGAATGCAATTCCTTCCTTGGGTGGAGTTAGGAAAAATCAGAATGTCCCAACGAGATTACACAAGCATATCTGGGCTATAAAATTAGCATGAACCAGTCTTATAAAGGTAGAGATCCTGGTTATTTTTTAGGTCAATATCTATTTAAAACATTGAACTAAAAAACTGCAGGGTTTTAGCACCATTTCATCAGTTATGGGCCATAGATTCAAAGTGTAATCATCTACAAATGCACCCCATGCTGGTGGCTCCTTAACTATTTATCAGACCAAGTTTAATCTCACCATGACAATTCAATTCCATACAGAACCCTAGAGGTTTGTCAGCAGGGGGTAATACAGTACATGCTTGTTTCTCTATACCCTTGATGATGAGGCCACTACCTGCACACTCATAGGGTTGTACAGGACCCTGTTAATGACTGCTTTCAACTGCCAACCATCACAGTGAAAGCTCACCCTTGGCGTTATGAAATTGAGAACTATCCACAGTTTGCACAGGCTCAAAGAACGCCATCACTGGTCCATTTGGGACTGGGGTGTAAAGCTGGCCAAGTTCATTCTTTCCTGCTCCAGATCTAACTTAATAGACTAAGCGAAACAGACATTGCATCGATGCTGTTTAACCCTCTGGACTCTAGGTGTAGGGAACACATTTTCACTGACTGGGGCATGGTCACACATTTCAAAACTTAATTCAAGGCAAATAAATTATTTCTTATATATTTGTTTTGGCATTAAACTCATCTTTATCTTAGTGTATGTTGTAAATATGTCAGATTTATGTTAAGTTTGTAATTTGACATCAAAATGCAGTTTGGAACAATTGCAGACACATTATAAAAGTACATAGTAAGCAATGCTGGCAGTTTGTTTTGATCCCAGATATCTGATCAGCAAAGCCTTGGCTACATAAATGGTGTAGTTGCAACATTCAGTTGGATAAATGAATAAGAAAAAACGAACTCATGTCACTATTTCTGGCTCCTTTCATCGAATATGTAGCGAATTTCATGTGTATGAATGAGCCATTGACACCTGGCCACGTCCCTCCCCCCCTTTTATGGTGCTGATGGGGATGTATCTGGATCACGTGCATATTTAGCTGGGGGGAGGGTGAGTGGGGGATCTCTGCCGAGTGCTGTGTGAGCCCGCGCACAAACAGAACACGGAGGGAAAGAGCGAACAAGAAGTGAAACTTATCATCTCGTTTGTGCCTTTTTCAGTGGATTTTTCAGCTACTGTACCAAATCTTGTCTATATTCAGTTTGTGGGTAATCTATAATTTTCTTCCTCAACTTCTAAAAGTTTGATATAAGGGGGCAGGACGTTTGTTTAAGGGGGCGTTGCCCCCTCTTGCCCCATCGTAGAGCCGGCCCCGGGCAGTGGTTGGGGTGACCCCCCCAGAGGGAGTCACCTGGGAAGTCAGGGTAATCCCCGAGGGGTCCCATTCGAGCTCCTCCTCTATTTCCACCAGGTGAGTAGGAGCGATGGTTCGTCTGTTGGGGACCTCCTCAAGGACAGCAGTCAGGGACATGGGAGTAGGGTCCAGAGTAAGAATCTCAGGGGACGACGCAGGAACGTCAGGGGACGGAGCAGGAATGGGTGGAACAGGAACCTCAGGAGACAGTAGGAATCACAGGAACGGGCAGAGCAGGAACCACCGGCGCAGGAACCGCGGGGGGCGGAGCATCAACCGCTGGAGCAGGAACCACCAGGGGCAGAGCATCAACCGCCGGTGCAGGAACTGCTGGGGATGGAGCTTCTCCTACCAAGGGAGCCTGTGCCGTCCTCAATAGGAGCAGCTTCTTTAGGGTAGTCTCTGCTTTCTCCAGCACCTGTGGGGGTGAATCCGGGCAGCCCCTGGGGAATCACTCACCACTGGTTCATCTATTACCCGCCAGTAGAGACCCTCGAGAGTAAAGAGGCATCTAGCTATGGTCTCGGATGCAGGTGAAGCAGCGGGCAGACGAGCCTCAGGTGTAGATGAAGCAGCGGGCAGACGAGACTCAGGCTCAGACAAAGAACCGGCAGACGAGCCTCAGACGCAGACAAAGCAGCGGGCAGACGAGCCTCAGGCGCAGACGAAGCAGTGGCAGATGAGCCTCAGGCACAGACGAAGCAGTGGGCAGACGAGCCTCAAGCTTCTTCTTCGGAGAAGCAGCAGCAGTGACTTCAGGCATGAACACCGCCGGATTCAGGATAGGAAGGGGTTCCCTCAGACACCTGGCAGGGGAAGCCACGGAGATTGAAACCGTCCGTAAGAAGACCTCCGGCTTGTCTTCTTGCTTTTCCGCTTCTTTTTCCCCCTGGAGGATAGAGGCAGAGCCGGGGGCACATCGGGCGTGTCCGCTGGTGGATGACTAGGTAGTCCGCTGTTTCGGGTTACCTGCTGCAGCATGGCCTCCGCTACTCCGTTCCTCAGCAGTCATATGTTTTCGCATACCTCATCGGCTAGGTGCACGTCTTCCGGCAGGGACATCCCCTTGAGGATATCCTGGCTTCGTCGAGCTAACGCTCGAGCTGCAGGATCCTCCTGGACCTCAGGCAGGGTTAGCCAGTAGATCACCTCATCTCCCATGTCGAGGTACTCCTTCTCGGTGAGGCACAGTGATTCTTTGGGGAGCCCTGTCATTCTGTTGTAACCAAATCGCAGCAGGTTTACCTGCGTAAAGTGTCACAAATCCACCTGCGCCAAATGCAGGGATGATGGTCACTGGGTCAGCAAACGCTGCAAACACAGACTTTGAAACAGACAGACTGTGTGGGAGAGTAACCACTGAGACAAAAGGCAGAAAGATGATGAAGTGATGAACCTGGACCTGAGGGACAGATAAAAATGTTTTTTTTCCAATTTTTGTTATTTTTACATGAACAGCCAGAGGAGAGAACATGCAAAGCTGGAGAGATCACACAAAAACAAAATTCACTTTTGGTTTTATAATTCATTGATGGCCAATCAAAATCATTATTTCCTTCTATATGTGTATGAGTATGGAAGTAAATTAATGACAAAAGTCATTGATGAAAAAAAACACGTTGAATTACACTTATCGAATAAAAACGCATTACATTAATGACGCTTAATGGGAGGGGAATAGGGAGGTGGAGGTAGTCCAGCATAGACAAACAGCCATCCGTTCCTGCAGCAAATCCGCGCTGTACAAGGACCTGCTCGTTAACGCTGGGGGTGTCAAGCGGCGAAGGCGTGGGATGGGGGTAGGGTGTCCTTGTGGTTGGGGGAGAGGAATGCAAGAGAGTCTCGCTGCCTTGTTCTTCAGGGGGAGTTGTTGAGCTCAGCAGAGGCCTTGGCCAAGGCCCGTGCTGATTAGGGGGTAGCCAAAAGAAGATAGAATAGGGTTGTTTGGGTTTTTGTGCGAGAAGCTGTAATTTCGCAGCTCCTCTAATGTCTACGCTGGTCCCCGCCATCTAAAATCCTGTGCAAAGCCTTGAGCTCCTCCGTGATGTTATCCAATCTGCGGTCCATAGTCACGGTGATGTAATCAAATCTACGGTCATTTGACACTGTGATGTTATCCAGTTTGCGATCTATAGCCATAGTCTGAGCGCCAACAGCTCTGCCAAGACCGTCAATCAATTTGGCCAGCCTAGTGGGGCTTTGAGCGGCTGTCACCGTTTTCTTCAATTTCCGATAAACCAGGGTGATGCCTAAATCCAATCAGCATAAGACCCGTTATCAAGGTTCCGAATAGGTAGATATCTTCGATGTTCTCCACGGAAAGAGCTGCCAGACACACGACCCTCCACTTCTCCCATCCGTCCATCGTGTAGCCAGCTGCGTACGTTCCTGCAGGACAGTCAGGTTCCCCCGAACCTGCGCTCCTCTGCGAGAAGATGGTGTCAATTGCATTGAGAGACCAGTTGATGCAGCACGTCTCTAAAATAAAATTTTACGTTACGTGAAATTTAAAAATAATCTTATTAGACCTACTTTGAATGACAAAACGAATTTATTTGATTACCAATATTTACTTTATAGGCTTTTATACTTTAATTTACTTTATAGACTTGATATGCTACAACCATATAAAACTTGCACGCGTTTTGCTCTGGCTTCCGCTTGTTCGCGTAGCACACTCATGTTTCTGAGAAAAGTGATTCCAAAGTGAATCTTTACTCACTGAAACAGTTTCACCACATTGTTGTTCTTGCTGTACATTCTTGTCATCTATACGTTTGATAAGAATAGTACACTTGTATGATTTATCAGTTTCCTTTGTGAAATACTTTGCGAATTCCATCTCGGCCAATTTGTGTAACAGTCTTGATAATTGTACAGATGAATTCTGGGTAGATTTGGGCACGCCTCAGAATTGTAGTGTGAGCGGTATCGGAGCGAAATTGGAGCGAGACAAAGCGACCGCTCCAGCCTTAATTAGAAAACCCGCTCCGCGCTCTGACCAAATTCCGCCCGCTCACATGCTCTGGTCACTATATGGGATGTAATGCACAGGTAAGGTGCGGCACCGCTTTCCATTGTGTCGTGTTCCACTGTTACAGGGAACTGTGAACCTAGCCTAAAGCCCCCCATACATTTACAGATACACTGGCGATTTTTCGGCCGTTCAACGAGTCATCACGCGTCAAACGCCTGAAAAATCATCTATTGTGTTCTCAGCTCCGTCAGCTCCCCTTCGCAATGCGCTAGTGAAGGGGGCCGAAGGAGGCGAGAACACAGATCTCCCTACCTGTCTCCAGCAGAGGCTCGTTCTGCTGATCAGCTGGCCGGTGAGTGACACAATGCACTAAACTTCCGGCTGGCTGACAGAGGAGACAGCCACTGCAGCAGACAGAGGCATCACATTACTTTGGATGGGGGCGGTGGTTGAGATTTTCGGCAAGCTGGATCTGCCCGTCCATGTGGACACCCTCAATCTGCGGCCGCCAATCAATTGCCGCGATTGTACACGCACATCGGTCGGTGGCAAAATCCTTGTTTTCATTGTGTTTGTCTTTAATCTGGCATTATAGTAGAGTGTTGGCTTCCTAGCCAGTAGTTCTGTGGTGAAATGACATGTATGTTGCCTTCCTTTCTTTCAATGGATGTAGAAAATACATTAGCATAGTATATACTAATATACTCCCTGGCAGGGGAGATACCATGATCACGAAGGTGGTTCACCCAGGGTGAGGCCCAGCCATTGCACTGCGGCTGTGCTGACTCCTGCGAATTCCCCAAATGTGGGAATCTCGACTGCATAATTTCTGGTAGTGGGGGACTGCGTTCGCGCTCTCCCCTGATTATCGAGGAGCCCCCGCCTGCCACTGTTTATCCGGGAGCTTGAAGTGGAGAGGGTGAGCAGCTTTAAATACCTGGGCATCTACATCTGTGAGGACCTCACCTGGACACTGAACACCACACAGCTGGTCAAGAAAGCTCAACAGCGGCTGTATTTCCTGAGGAGGCTGAGGAAGTTTGGCATGTCACGCAAGATCCTCAGCAATTTCTACAGCTGCATTGTGGAGAGCACACTGACCAGCTGTATCACCGCATGGTATGGCAGCACAACTGCTATGGACCGCAAACGCCTGCAGAGAGTGATAACAACTGCGGAGAAGATCATTAGGACTCCACTGCCCTCTTTGCAGAGCATTTACCATGGCAGAGCACTGAGGAGAGCTGCCTCCATCCTCAAAGACCCGACACACCCACAACACGGACTGTTCACACTCCTGCCCTCGGGACGAAGGTTCAGAAGTGTGAAATCTAGAACATCCCGGCTACACAACTCTTTCTTCCCCACTACAATCAGACTCCTAAATAGACGACCTACCTCATTTACATAACAGATCACTTTGCATATCATGACCTACCTCATTTGCCCAACAGGTCACTTTGCACTTTAAGCTCTTTTTGCACTATTTTTCTCAAGTATGCTCTTTTGTACTTGTAATTTAATTTAACCTGGCATTTGTGAGTGGACAGCAAAGTAAGAATTTCATTGTACTGAGAAATACTACTTTTCTGTACATATGATAATAAACGCTTTGAATCTTGAATCTTGAATCTACATACAGAGGAGTCGGAGTCGGGGAGTCGGAGTCGGAGTCGGAAGATTTAGAAACTGAGGAGTCGGAGTCGGAGCATTTATCTACCGACTCCACAGCCCTGATTTTCACTCTATTTTTTAGAAATAAAACAGACTTGTGTTTCCATATATTTTGTGAATGTGTCATATTTTGTATAGATATGGCGGGCTTTTGTGAAGGTTTCCATGTCACACACATAGGTTTGGGCTACCTTAGATTTGAGCTAAATAAATGCAAATGTGTCAGGGTTCACAGATGATTAGTGTGTTTGCACAATAAAAACAGGAGGACAATGGAGCTGAAGGCCTGCGCAAATCTGCGCTGGCTTAGTAGTTGTAGGTATTTTTCACCAGAGAATAAAAATATCAGTAATAATCAGTCACAAGAACGTTGAAAGCTCTTCAACTTTTGCCCACCAACATGCATGAGTCTGAGGGAGGGATTACCTGCCTCCAAAAAGAGAAGAGATACAGGCTCGAGCAGGGCTGTCAAAGACCACCGGCCAGAGTAATTAGCACAATGGAGGGAAAAACTGGAGAAGAGAAGGCAAAATTTCCATATGACTGGCTGGAGGCTAGTAGCTCTGGGAGGGCTCACACTAAAGATCACCGCCATTCCACTAGATCATAATATACCCTAACAAGGCCACTACAGACCCGGGTTTACATGTGTGCCCAAGGGTGCACAGCACCCCCAGATTAATAATGTGCATCCTCAGGTGGAAGTCAATCAGTCCATGACTGCAACATGGTTACAGGTATTGTGCTCTTTCCCTAATATCAGATGCATGCTTAGTGATTTTGTTCTGAAGCCTACAGTGGGCCTCAATGTCCACACACTCTACCCTCTCTGTTTTCCTCACTTCGTCGAGCACCTCTGTCCACTTACCAATATGCCAATAAGGTACAGAGGGCAGTAACTTTCCAGAGAAAATTAAATCAGCAAATAAATCAGGCAGCACTGAGTCGGCTTAGAGTCCTCATAAAGGCCTGCCAGGCTCATCATGTACATAAGAGGCTGCATTTGTCATAGAGGTCGAGGCCAAAGTAAACTCTGGCGTGATGACAGTAGGCCCCTCACATAATCCACATACTGCTGCATTCGTGATTCCACTGTGTCTGGCCCTATAGTAATTCAATTCTGAGAGATTAAATATAGTGTTCATTTAACACGAATGAAAGAGGAAAATGTTTCACTATGTGACAGTAAAACTGCTGTGCGCACCTTAAAAGGAGGCCAACATCCTGGAGCAGTCTTTCTCTAACGTTTATTGTATTTCTCAAACTGTGCAGGGGGGAGAAAACCAATATAGAAATAAAAAGCTCAAATATACTCTGTAATAAGCATACAGCTGTGTGACAAATGTGATTCTGTATTTAGCAAGCTCCAAGCAATTTCATTTATAGTCAAATATAATCTGTCCAAATCATGTCCAAAATACACTGTAGTTTAACTATACTGTAGATTATACTTTATAAAACTGTACTTACTCACTTCATAATAGTCAAGTAAGCAAGTCTGCCTGGGAGCATTTGTACGGAATTTATTCTGGAAAAGGTACCCAGTAAATCATTTATAAGTATTTTCGACGGAAACTGGCTTTCTCGTTGTATTAGACACTCTCTATTGTAAGGTTTTGGGAGTGGCCAATGACAGATCTCGCTCATGAGAGTTTCACTTACACAAAACAGTGGGCCAATGACAGATCTCGCTCATGGGAGTTTCACTTACACAAAAATGTTCTGAGGACAGATGGAGAAATGATTGGTTCAGGAAGATAACCAATCAGATTGTAAAGGAGGTGGGTCCAAGCAACTAGAAGAGGAGGGACAAACCAATTAGATGTCTTACAATCTGATTAGTTATCTCTCTGAACCAATCATTTTTCATTCTGACCTCAGAATATTTTTGTGTAAGTTGTAGGATCACACATGCACATATCACAGGGCCTAAATTCCAGGTGGCCTGAGACAAGGCCGAGCCTGGTACGAGAGGCACCAAAGGGGGGTTACACACATAAACACACACACACAGATAACAAGGGAGGCCAGCACTCCAACTTTTATTGCCCAAAGATTTAGGGACCTACAGACAAGCAGAGTGGACCTAATGGACAGGGGTCCCTCGACTTGGCACACAACCCCCTCCCCATACATTCTGCCTTACATATCACTCACCCAACAGACGAAATTTCATTTAAGTTTGGCTTTTGTATACCCTGTATATTGATTTACTCACGACTACTAGTCTCAATATACAGATAGGTTATGTTTGTATGTGTCCTTAGACAATCTTAGTGTTTTGTGTGCCACCCTTATAACCATGTTCACGGAGTATCACCTATTTTACCCCTTTGCACTTGAACACATATAAAATTAAATGAATAGATAGGTATAGCTACCATTGTATATATGTTCTCATGGTATACCAGAAGAATCTGGAAAGTGAGAGTAACCAATGTATCCTAACTTTTAAAGAGTCTTCTTTGTTAAAAACCCCCCCTTCTCTTCCAACATTCCTTTGTGGTCCTTATCTGATCTTGGTGGACCGTCACCAAGTTTCTTTGTTCTAACATGCTATATTGAAAAGAACTTAATTAAGGTGTACATTATCCATTTTGGAGAAGATCAATTAGAATAAGCCACACCAACCAAGATATGTTGTGTCCAGATGTGCAACTTATATTGATATTACCACAAACTAATGGCCACGCCTATCTATAGATAAGATGTGCTGTTTGTAATATAAATATTTGATGTAATGTCTACACAAAGTGTAACATCTGTTGAGGTGCAACCCAAAACACCTGTATCCTATACTGATGTGAATCAGTCACATAGATAAAATAATTAATTGTTTAATCAATTAATACAGATGGTATGAGGTATGTACCTGTGAAGCTGGTATGGCATGTTTGGTGTCAAACTGATTGTTAATCACCCCTGATTCCAAATCTGGTCAGTGATTACCATAAAAGTGGATGCATCAAAAGTTATAACAGCTTAATGAAAATCATCAGTAAAGGGAGAATCAGTCGGGCCATAAATCCCAAAAGGACTGATACAGACCCCCTTCCGAAAGCCCGCCAAATGGATGGCCAGCCATTGGGCCAGGAGTCGAATTCTTGGTCATCCCTATTCATGAACTTTAGACCATAAAAACCTGGACCTCAGAACAAAGGGCAGAGAACAACCATCAGCCCGAGGAAAGACCATCAGCCCGGGAGAAGAGAAGCCCACAAGAAGCCCTCCGGTGAAGGCCCAGCTGAACAGAGTACAGCACCCAAGACAAAGCTTCACCAGGAGAGAGAATCCAAGGGGGCTCCACTCCACTGCTCCAAACGCCGCACCTTCCTGAGTGCCATCAGCTCAGCAGCTCTGCCATCAACTGCCAAGACCCCCCCCCCCACCACTCTTCAACCAAGTAAACCAACTTCCTTTCATTCTAACAACTTAAGCTGTTCTGTTAACCTGCTATAAGACTTTAGGGTCGTGTTTCCACAAACTGTGCTTGCTTTGCAGAACAGTATTTCCCATTTAAGGTTACTCATTTAAATCCGGTCATTGCTTTTTCATAATTACATCGTTTGTTTTATTCCGTTATTTTGTGTTTGTTGTTTGTGTTAGGTGTAATGTCTGTCTTATGTTAGTTGTAGTGTTAGCTAGGAATAAATGCATGTCTTTTACACAACTTTAGCCTCCGTCATTGAGTGTTCCACAACTAAGTCCCTGCCTCTGTGCGATCTTGCTACACGCTCTGAACCTCAAACTCGCCTGAAACATCGCGAGACTCTCTCTCATCGGCCGTGAGGGGAGCTTCGCTACCAATCGTTTACATTACCTGGTGATGCAGCTCGCTGGACGAGCCTTCTAACCCAGTTACTAAGCGATACTGGTAATTAGTGAATCCCATTTAAGTCTCACATTAATAGACTAAACCATCACCTGACTGGTTTAGATCTGTGGACTCCGCCATCTCTAAATTCCTTTGGAAAGATAAACCACCGCGTATTAGCTTAAAAACGCTGCAAAGGACCAAGGACAAAGGAGGACTAGATCTGCCTAACTTTCACCACTACTTCTTAGCCAACAGGCTTCAAAACATCTCAGGATGGCTAAAACATACCCTCTTAGATGAACCTTGGCTAGACGTAGAACAGGCTCTATGCAATAACATAGAGATTTCGGATCTACCATTCATTAGCTCAAACATTAAACGACATGAATGCTTCAAAAGCATCAGTATCAGCTCTTCTCTGACAGCATGGTGGGAGTTTCTTAAAATGACTGAGTCTTCATTAATCCCATGCAAACGTACTCCCATCTGGAACAACCCTGACATACTACTAAACAATAATATGATAAATTTCCCGGATTGGAGTTGTAAAGGTATTAAATACTTGGAACATATATTCGAAGAAATAGACTTTATCCCCTTTGACTTATTAGTTAAAAGACATGGGATTAACAAGAATAGATTTTTAGAATATCAACAAGTTAAATCTATAGTAAAAAGGAAATTCAAGTCTAATCAAATCAAATTACAAATACCACCAAGGGTGGCAGAATTCCTTAATCTCAAAACCCCTAAATTACTGTCTAAAATATACAGGACACTTTCCAAAATGGATGATTCAATATCCCTTCCTATTGCAAAATGGGAGGCAGATTTATCAATCAGCTGGAACCACAATTTCTGGTCTAAGACATGCTTAAAAACCTTTGAACTGATTAGAAGTCCCAATTTACAATTAATACAATACAAAATCCTGCATAGAGTGCACTATACAGGGCATCGGATGTTCAGGATGGGTTTTACATCTTCTAACAACTGCTCACACTGTCAAGGGGATACACCTGACAATTACATCCATGCTCTTTGGTTCTGTCCACTTGTTCAGATGTTTTGGCGCAGGATTTGTGAGGACTTATCAAAGTGTCTGAAATGTACCATTCCAGCCTCTCCTTCAGTCTGCTTGTTGGGTGACTTAGATGGTGTCACTACCGAGATTAACACAACCCACATGGCTTTCACCACTTTATGCATTGCTAAGAAGACTGTCCTCATGAACTGGAAAAATAAAAATAACTTTAATATCAACCAATATAGAGAGAGTTTGCTGGACCATATTAGTCTTGATACAGCTTCTGCCGCCACATTAGACCAATCTCTCTGGGCTCCTTTGATCAGCTCCATCACCTAGTGGCGGTGGGGGGTCGCAGGTTTGTCCCGCTTCGGTCTTTGTTGTTGGTGTGGGGGGGGCCTATAGGCTTGGGGTGTCTGGGGGTTCCCTGGGGGGGTTCGGCGCTGGGACTGCGGCCCTGGCCTGGATGGGGCTTTGGTGGCTCTTGGGTGGCGTCTTTCTGGCGCTGCTGGGGTAGCCTGTGCCGGCGGACGTAGGGTGCCAGCCTGGCGGCCTTGCTGCTCCTGGGTGGGTCCGGGGCGGGCTTGGGGTTCTGGGGGCGCTCTGCCTCCGGGCTGGGGTTCCGGCTGGGCTGGGGGGGCTTGGGTCCTGGTGGGTGGGTCGCCGGGGTGTGGGCTGGCGCGTGCACTGGGGCCCGGCCCCGGCGCGGGGACCTTCGCCGCATTGGAGGGGCTGGGGGCCTCTTTACCTGGTGGGGAGGTTGTTACCATCTGCCCGCAGGTGGTCCCTGCCTTAGGGGTATCCACTCTGCGGGGTTGGGGGGGAATCCAATAGAGTAGGAGAATGGACCCAACCTGGGTGTCTATTGTCTTATGTAGTCTGGGAGTTGACTGAATGGTGGGGTGGGTGTAGTTTTTCCCTCTGTGGTGGGGTCTGGTTGGCTGCCCCGGGCTCTGTGGTGCCCGGTGGTGCCGCTGCTCTGGGCCCCCGGACTGGATGGGCCTCGGCTCTCCCGCCCTGGGTGGATTTCGGGGAACGGGGGTGCTTATGGGGGTCAGCGGGGGGGCTGGTTCCAGAGGGGGGGTACTTTGCCCCCCCCCAATCCTTTCCTCCCCATCCCTAAATGCTTCCCTCCTCCCGCTCCGTCACCCCAACAAACATATAGGGCTTTGAGGTGTAGGTGCGTCGCTGGGATGCAGGGGAGGTATTCCTCCTCTGTCCCCCCGTGACCACCTGTGTCTCAGTCACACATCACAACTTAGACACTCTCATTACTTACTCTCTCATGACACATACATTTAGGGCCTTGGGGGTGGGCACAAGGAATGGCGTCCAGAGGGCGGTCTGTTCATTCAGCCATACCTCTGGTGCCAGTGCCCACTTCTCAATTTTAAGTTGCACATAGACATTGAGGGTTCTGGGGAGGGGCCAAGCTGACACCAGCTGCTGATTGGCAGAGGGTGGTTAGCACCATGCCCTTCCCCTGTTTTAAAGCACTTTAGAACAACACGCACCAACACCACATATGAGCGGGCGGAGGGAAGCATGGGGTCTTTTCACACCCCCGTTCTCTGTTCACCATCTGGGGCCGGGGGCTGGGAGGAGCTGGCCGTCCGGTCGGGGTCTGGGCTGGTGGGCTTCTCGGCTGCTGTGGGGTCCGGGGTGGTCTTCTTGTCCCCATGCCAGAGGAAAAAAGGGATCCATCTCCGAGGTCTGGTGGCGGATTGCCCCTCTGGGGGCGGTGGTGCCTAGATCTCGGAGTATAGAGTATATATGGGGAGTGTGAATGTGTGTACGGCGTTCATTTCTGTGTCTTCATGTTGGGCGAATGGGTGAATATTTGTTTATGTGTGCATGAGGGTGGGAACGTATGCTTGTGTATGTGTACGCCTGTTTGTCTATACGTATGTGTCAGGTTGGGTCTTAGACTCCACCTGAAATAACATCTCGCCACGGCCCCCTGGGGCTCCTGTGATGTGGCTGCCGGATGGCCCCCCTCCGGAGCGCTCCTCTGCCCTTTTCTGGGTGGGGGCTGCAATTGTCCCTGCGGTGGTCCTCCTGGGGTTCCCATGCCCTGGGGGGCCTCTGGATATCTGGGGCCCGGGTCTCCTCCGTGTCGACTTCATGTCCTGGGTGGGCGGGGCTGTGGCTCCCCACACACACTACTAGACAATTACATGGAGAAACCTTAGGAACACCAGCCCGCTGACACACAGGTGTACACACAGGTGCTCACGGACACATGCTCACGGACACACACTGTCTTGATCGGCTGTTGTTTCTGGGCATGGGTTGTAAGGCTGGTTGTGTGTGCTGTTCAACAACATTTAACGTTTGATGGTCGTTGTGATTAGTACAGATGTTGTATGTTGTCTTTCTCTTTTCAACAGACATGGAAGCAGATTATCTGTTTTGTTTTTTTCTTGTTCTTTTGTTTTTTTTCTGTTTTCTTTCCATTCCTCTCTCTCCCTCTCTCTCTCTTCCCTCCTTCTCCTTTGCCCCCCCCTCCCTCTCCTTCTTTTGAGGAAGTAAATAAAAATATAAAATAAAATTTAAAAAAATAAAATAAATAATAATAAAAAAATAATATTAATAAAATAAATTAATAAATAAATAAATAGATACAGATAAAGTAGTCCCCCGCAGAGGGGGGGTGGAGGAGGGAATATATAAAAAAAAAAAAACATTAACACACTCACAGGGATACTGCAATTGAGTTTGGAGGAGCCGACCATTCGGCATAACAATTGATTAATAATCAGCATTAAATAATAATTAATTAAACTTTAATTAATTCAAACATATTGCTGGAGATATTAAAAATTACCTGAGCTAATAATTCCTACAAAGTGAAACTCCCACAAGCACAGATTTTCCTGCCCCAGAGAGTGTGGATCAAGGTACAGTGATCAACCAATCAGTGAAAATAATGCCTCAACAAGGAATGGCTTCCAGAGCAACGGAGGTCATTTGCTCTTGATAAACATACTGTGTAGGTGTGGGGAGACGAACCAGGAGGATGAGACCAAGCAGGGACAACAGACATAACTCCACCCTACAGCAGCATCTTAGCTGAGGACAGTGGGCCAGCTGGGTGGATGTTGGAGGCATTTCCCCATTGACAGCCCCATCTTAGTGTCTCTGCTGGTTTCTAGTGAAGGTACAATTGGAAAGCCTTCCATATTAGAAAGGGCTTCCTAAGGCAAAAGGACACGGTCCCCGTGCTCAGAGGTACCCTAGTCTGCACAAGTCCATTACAGCACATGCTCATCACAAGATATCCTAAAAGCAGAATCATCTGCACCACTAACCCCACAGGAAAGATGCACGATCAATATACTCATCCTGAATTAAAACTTAACATGGTAAAGCAGCAAACACACAGCTCACATTTAGAAAGCACAACAGTATCGCCATCAGCGAAGAAGGATTTAATTTCATCGATGGCTGGATATTACCTTCACTTAGCCGGTGTACCAAATCCTACTAACAACTTGTGATGAATACCAATTATACATGTACCTGACGAATTGGAATAGAAACATAAAAACATTCTTCAGGGTGTGTTTTGAAAGCCAATATATTGGGCAGTGAGGGAAAACATTACACTATATATTTCTATATAAACTTTCCTATAATCTTAGCAGCAACATTTGAATAGGAGTGAAAAGAAAAGTAAATAAATGGCTAAATAAACAGGGACTTTTTTCTGAAGCCAAGACTGACACCTCAGTGACCCCATATTTGTATTTCACAGTCCTTGTGAAATTAACCTGCAATTGGTGGTCTATTCATTTCAAAGTCACCATCCATCCAGAGTACATTTCTTTATTCTAAAATCTTCTTTAAAGTTTTCCAGGCTAAACCCTTCATGGTCAAGTTTTTGACTCTTTAAGCAAGCTTTGATATTTCAACATATTCCTCATTAAAAGAAATGTGAAAATCTTATCTGCAGACCTTTTATTAAAGCCATTTCACTAGTGACAGGTCAATGCCATACCAAATACGTACTTACACTGGGTTTCAGGCTCGCAGCTAGACAGTAATACTCCTCTGCTTCTTTATTGAGACTTGCTTGTCTGTAAAAGAGAAGAATAAAGTAAATTGCATTTAATAAATTTATGTTATGAAACACACGTTCTGCATGTCTGGCTTTCATAAAGTTGGTAAGTTACAAACAAAAGACAGCCTTCAGAACAGACAGGGGCTGTATTTATTTCCTGGGTCATGACCTTTGACCCAAGGTGGCATGTCAGAATCACCCTAGCCATTTCTCAGGAGAACATCGCCTGTCAAGCTATTCTGTGATTTTCATAGCTGCCTGAAAAAGTGGGAGGAATGGGAGGAAGCAAAGGACAAAAACAACTAATGTTCACATGCCCTGTTAGGCTCTGAGATGCACTAGCAAACACAGCAAAACATTGTGGAAGTGTTCAAAGACACATTTCTCACAGTAAAAATAATGTAGCACCAGCGGGGCACATGTCCCAGCATGCCCCACATGCAGTTGTAATTAGCCCTTGTTGTGTTGTTGTTAATGTTAATGGTTACAATTCCTTATTGTTGCACATGTGTTTACCCGTGTCTTGTGTGTACCCGGTCCAATCCTCATGTGTAATTAGCTTACGTAAATCTCCCACCATGTATGAGTCTTACAGTTCGATGTCTGACAACCTTGTGTTTCCTATGTGTAATTGGTTCGGTGTTCATTGGGTGCCTGATATAGTCCTTTTCAGGACGGCTAATACAGAGCATATTCTCCCCGGAAAGCCAGTCTCCGAGTCTCTTTCTGCTCCCGCGATGCCTCGGTCCGCCTGCCGTCACAATAATTTCAAACACACGACAACCAGAAAAAGGCATAAGTTTTGCAAAAGGATAAAATCTATATGATCTTGGCAGAAGCTACTGGGTTATGCTTGGGTCGTGTACCTGTATCCTCACAGCACTGGCAGCAGATCATCAGACTCAGGAAAAGGCTTCAGATATCAGAGCTCAATTCCAATAAGTCAGGGATGAAGTCTTAGGTGACATGAAAATGACATGGGAACAATATGGAGGTAAAGGAAGGCACAATAATAGAATGTAGGTTGGAGGAAATCTGAAATAAATACTAAGAAAAAAAACTCATCAAACCCAGATGCTGTTATATATGGAAGCCCGTTTCCGCCAGGTAGTAAAAAATATATAAGCCACGGAATCTTGCAATTGCGACTTAGTAAGTCACAATTGCGACTTTATATCTCGCAATTGCGACTTAGTAAGTCACAATTCCGACTTTATATCTCGCAATTCCGACTTTATATCTCGCAATTCCGACTTAGTAAGTCACAATTGCGAGATTCCATGGCTTATATTTTTTTTACTACCTGGCGGAAACGGGCTTCCATAGTTATAGAATATACAGTGGTAAGAAAAAATATGTGAACCTTTTGGTATTTTGTGGTTTTCTGCATTAATTTGCCATAAAATGTGATCTGATCTTCATCTAAGTCTAGGGTTTTGACAAATATAATGTGGGTATAATAATAACACAAAAAAATCCGATATTTCATGTCTTTATTGGGAATTATTGGGAACTATAAAAAAAACTCATTGTGGTAGTAGAAAAAGTAAGTGAACCCTTGAGTTAATGACCTCAAAAAAGCTAACTGGAGTCTTGAGCATATGTAAGCATACCTGGAGTCAGGCCCGGCTCCAGCTCTCAGTAATAGGGTGGGCCAGGAAGATTGTTGGGGGGGGCAATTATTTATATGGGGGGGGGCAATTATTCCTATGTCATATATGTCCTATGACAGCGAATCATGGCTCCTAATTTCCAAGCATGTACACTCTAAAGTTATTTGACATCTTATCCAGTGTGTGCACGTGTGCAGATGCATATGAGTGTAGTTATGTGAGCATGTGTGTATGTTTATATGCATGCATGTGTCTGTGTGTGTGTGTGCACCTGTGTACAGTATGTAGCTTAGGTGTCTGTGTGCATGTATGTATGTGCGTGTGTGTGGATCATCCGCCATCATATATACTTTAAGTAGTACACAACATTTCTACTAAAACAGAATATTTAAGACAGGAAATAAAACTTCTGCACAAAATGCTGCCTAACTTGAGCACTTTATTGGCTACTTTTAAGCTATATTATACACAGAATAGCACTGAACCTTAAACTGAACTGCAAAACACAACTAATACATGACAACTGTTGTACTTGACAAACTAAATGCCATTGAACAGAATAAACCTCTAACAACACAACAGATACAGTAAAAACTGATCAAAGTAAAGGCTCTGAAGCCAATATGAACAAACTAGGACCAAACTGGCAGGAACAAAACTGCATTCACCCAATAAAAGCATGGGCTATCTAACAACAAGCTATGAACCCCATTGCATTATAAGTCACAGAATGTGCAATATATTTAATCAAATCACTGGCTTTTGGCAAACTCTTGCACAAAATCATCCATGGTCAATTGTTGTGTGATTGCTTTTTCATAAGCCAAAATCATCAGGTTTCTCTTTCTCTCGTGGACCATTGAGCGTCGAAAGGGTGTTAGCACTCTTGTGAGGGTAGAAAAAGAGTTCTCACAAGACGTAGTGGAGGTACCGATTACTAAGGCAGACACATACAGCTTATGCAACCGTGGAAATGCATCTTTGAATACCTGCAGGTATTTGCACACATTGGAGCACTCTGCATTTTCAGGCAGATTTTTCAACAGCAATGATTTTGCTACAAGAAGCTCACTGACAGTCTCATTCCTTGAGACACCACTAAGTTCCCAGAAGGGCTGTAATGTATCAACATCAAGAAACAAGTCAGATTTTGGGAGACAGCAGGAAAAGGCTCTCATCAAGTATAAATTCTTCTTTGAAAATCTGCTCTGCATCTCTGACAGTGCCCTGTCTAAAATGCTCAGTAATGGCTTCCTTAGAGTGAAACCACACCCACACGAGGAGGTGCTGTCTAAGTTAGACTGCCCCACTTTGGAGAAAACAGAGTCACCTAAGGGTTTACTCATTGTTCTCTGGTGTTTTGATGGAGGTTCATTGGGGATTTCACCGCAAATTTGGGCCAAGTCAGCATCATTCGCATGAAGACTTTGCAATGCCTCAACTGATGCCTGAATGACCTCACAGGTACTGCACATATCTACATACTATGACTGTAAAATAACATTAGCAGGTTTCAAAATGCCAAGAACATGAACTAAAAACTTGCCAATGACAAAGAACTTGTGCTTATAAAGCTGACATGTAAGCCCTGCTGCTTCTTTGCCCAGATCAACAGAGGCACCCTCATCATCTGCAACTTTTGCCAAGATGTCAAGAATCACCTCTTCATTGTCTACCACACATTTAATCACCTCATAATGACTAGTCCACCGAATTTCTAGTAGCCTCTTGAGGGAGGGGCAGCTGTAATCCTATATGACATAATGGTGTTGAAAAAATGAGTGTAGTGAATCTTCCAAATCAAAAACCTTTTGGCACAGAATTCACTTTTAAGCAGTGAATGTACGGAGTGCATCTGCCCAAGTGTCTTTGGATTTTAGCCTCCACTCATCACTGCTGCACCATCATAAAACTGACTCAAGAAGTTTTCTGCATTAAAGCCTGTATGTGACAGGTGATCAAGAATTTCAGAGGTAATGTACTCAGCATCAAGCTGCTTCAGTTCAAGTAAACCTATCAAATTTTCCTCTGGTATCCCATTGCATACCAACCTCACCATGACTGAAAGGTTTTCTAAATTGCTCCTGTCACTTTTTATGCAGTAGCTTTGTGAATCTGCCTGTGCATATCTGTTCCGGATTTCTTTGATGGCCATTTTGGCAATTGTGTAAATTACTTTATTCAATAGTTTTGGAAGTGTATTTGGCATTTTTTGGAACCCGAGGTGCTATGTTAGCCAGTGTTTTATCTTTTTCAAGTGTATATCTAAATAATTTCACAAACAGACCAGCAGCCAGGCCATTAGAGCATTCCTCATCATTCACATTTTCCTGATCACCAAGTAAGGGAAGTTCATAAACTACAAGAAATTTCACTACCTCTCCAATACTCTTTAAGTAGTATCTGTTTCCAGCAAGAATAAATCTAGGAAATTGCAACCTAGGTGGTTTAATAGGGTAATAAAGTATAAAGTAAGGAGGAAAAGGGCTTTGTTCCAGAGATGGAAAATAACTGATGATGACATAATAAAGCAAGAGTATCTAAATCTACAGGCTGAATTAAAAAATGACATTAGACGAGCTAAAAGGAATGTCGAAAGGAAGATCGCATTGGAAGCTAAGGATGACGTTAAAAGTTTCTTCCAGTATTTTAACTCTAAAGGAGCTCTAAAAGCTGAAATTACTAATCTGCAGGATAGTAAGGGTCTTATAATTGAAAACGACATTGACATAGTAAATGAGTTCAATGATAGTTTTGCACGGGTATTCACTGTTGAGGACACTAGTAACTTACCAGTTCTTATTACTAATCCAACATCGTCTATAACTAATATATATATAACTGAAGCTGATGTTTTGCAAAGCCTAGCTAAGCTCAAAATAAATAAATCACAGGGCCCTGATGGCATCTTACCTATAGTGTTAAAAGAGATGAGGGATATTATTTGCCGACCCTTAACATTACTGTTTCAAAAATCCTTATCTGAAGGTGTGGTACCTTCTGATTGGAAGCATGCCAACATAACGCCCATTTTCAAAAAAGGGGATAGAAGTAATTTTTCAAACTATAGGCCAATCAGTCTAACTTGTATAACTGGTAAAGTTATGGAGGCTATAATCAAAGAGAAAATGGTAGATTACCTGGTCTCAAATAACATTTTGAGGGATAGCCAGCATGGATTTAGGAGAGGTAGATCCTGTTTAACAAATCTGTTGGAGTTTTTTGAGGAAGCTACTCAGGAAGTTGATGATAAGAAGGCCTATGATGTCATCTACTTAGATTTCCAAAAGGCTTTTGATGTTGTTCCCCACAAGAGGCTCTCACTTAAACTCAAAGCGACAGGTATTTTAGGAACTGTAGCGACCTGGATTGATAACTGGTTAACGGATAGGAAGCAGCGAGTAGTTATAAGAGGCTCAATGTCACAGTGGGCCTGCGTTCATAGTGGGGTACCGCAGGGTTCAATTTTAGGACCACTTTTGTTCCTAATTTACATAAATGATATAGACACCAATATATACAGTAAACTGGTGAAATTTGCAGATGACACCAAGGTGGGTGGTGTAGCACATACTGAACTAGCGGCTCAGCAGCTACAGCGGGATCTTAATTTAATTAGTGACTGGGCTGACACCTGGCAGATGAAATTTAACATAGACAAATGTAAGGTACTCCATGTAGGGAGCAGAAATATAAAGTACAGGTATTTTATGGGACCTACTGAAATAAAGGTAGCTGATTATGAGAAAGACCTTGGTGTGTATGTTGATGCTTCCATGTCTCATTCTCGCCAGTGCGGGGAAGCAATAAAAAGGCCAATAGGATGTTGGGGTATATCTCCAGGTGTGTGGAGTTTAAGTCAAGGGGGGTAATGCTAAGATTATACAATTCCTTGGTGAGACCTCACCTAGAATATTGTGTGCAGGTTTGGTCACCATATCTTAAAAAGGACATAGCGGCCTTAGAAAAGGTGCAGCGTAGGGCCACAAGAATGATTCCTGGTCTTAGAGGAATGTCATACGAGGAAAGGTTATTTGAGCTAAATCTGTTCAGCCTCAAGCAAAGGAGACTGAGGGGGGACATGATCCAGGTCTATAAGATTCTAACAGGTTTGGATGCTGTTCAACCGAATAGTTACTTCAGCATTAGTTCAAATACAAGAACTCGTGGCCATAGGTGGAAATTAGTGGGAGAACATTTCAAACTGGATTTAAGGAAGCACTTCTTTACACAGCGTGTAGTCAGAGTATGGAATAGTCTTCTTGATAACGTAGTGCAAGCTGAATCCTTGGGTTCCTTTAAATCAGAGCTAGATAAGATTTTAACAACTCTGAGCTATTAGTTAAGTTCTCCCCAAGCGAGCTCGATGGGCCGAATGGCCTCCTCTCGTTTGTATAGTTCTTATGTTCTTATGATATTTAGATTGAGTTCTAGGTCAAACTGGTTTGTTCGACTTTCAAGAAATTCGAGTTCTAGTGAGTTTGAGAACTGAGGTACCACTGTATTGCAATCTGGTCGAAAGAACTGATACAACAAAAAGATTAGGATGGCATGGCAAGAAATTTAAAAAGTATTTTCTTTAATACACTAGGACAGCATGCATATACAGTAGCCCACAGTGCTAGCCATGTGGTTTTATTTTAAGTATAGCAATGTGATTTTGTTGTAATAAATATTGGGTTATTTATAAAACAAAAAAGCAGTTCAAAAAATTTTCACAAACCCCTCTGAATGGATGAAATAACAAGAATGCATCCAGGTTTTTTCTGAAGCTGCACGCATATTGTATTCTGAGTTCATGCAGCACCAGATTAATGGTGTGAGGTTGAAGACACAGGCCATGTTAGGCCCCATTCACTTGGGCCCGTGCAGTAATACGTAAACCACAAACTACAGTTCGCGAGACACACTTTTAAATTCAGTGAAAAGTCTGAGGTAAAATTCACAGTGGAAACTGTGTGATCTTTTGGTCTTAAATCTTCATGTAAATATTACAAAAATGTATATATTCATTATTTGTGAGTTTAGGATAGGCTATAATTATGGAGTCACAGGAGTGTCATAAAAAGTATAAATCTGTAAAAAAAAATAATAATAAGGAAATAAATGTTGAATAAGAAAGTAAAATAAATACAAATAAAATAAGTAAAATAAATTTAAAATAAACTAATAAGAAAATGAATGCTTCCTTATTGTCACGTTTGTCAGCGGCGAGCAGGAAAAGGAGGCGAGAGCAGCTAGGTTGACGGACAAACGGGGTTTATTAAAGTTAAACAGACAAGACTGGTACTCACACATGGTATAGACGAACATATAGGACTAGCACTCACAAGCATTTAGACGATGACAGATCTGGGGGAAACTAACCGAGACATGGACTAAATACACAGGACAGGTTTGAATTAACTAAACATAGGTGGGAACAATCAGGAGTCGACATGAGGTAATGAGGGGGCGTGGCACACACGAGGATCGTTCGGAGCTGAACGTGACACTTATTGCTTTTAATTTTACCGGATTGCATTTAATTCTACCAAATTGCTTTTATTAAAGGCTGTCAATCTGCTGGCTTTAGACATGCCTTCCTGCCCAGGCTGAGTATTCAATTCCAGCACATATGAATATAGCTTTCGACTTGTTTTCTAATTTACAATTTTGTGCTTAAATCAAAAATGGATCACATTCTATTTTGTTTTTTCGTCTGACACAAGAGACGTTACCCTTGAATGTAACAAGTTACTTGTGGAAAACGTTGTTAAATTTTGGTCACACTTTATTAATTCCATCCCACAATATGCTAAAACGTGGGCACGTTTTACTAAGGGCACTTTAACACAATAGAAACTTTTTGAACCAGAATTCTTTTCTGGAACCAGAGACTTTTGTCAAGGTCACACTGTAGGAACTCGTCTCAATTGTAGTTGCTTGGAGGCAGTTTGAACCAGAACCCTTTTAAGTACCTACTCCAGGCTAGGTACTTTTCCTTTGAACACAAACTGGGGAGATGCAAGGATAAACTTGCTGACTGGTTGGTTGACAACAAGCACCGGTGTTAACTAGGAAGTTATGCAGAAGTACAGGAAGAGAGATAGTAGTGGAACAAAAATTGAGCAGATGGAATTATTTGTAATGTACCTCAATCACATTTTAATGCATCAGTTAATACATTTTTACTCATGGCTCCATATTTCTGCATCTTAAAATCCTATCTTTAACTTCAGTCTAATATGAAACTTGCCAGTACTTATTAGTGGGACCACATTACATTGCCTTTCATTCTGTGGTAAATGAAAAATACACCTGCTGGCCAGATCTAAGATCTAATAAGAATCATGAACATATAATGGGTCCTATAAGTAAAGCAAAGTATTGTAGGACCCGGCGGACCCAGGCACTGCAAGAATAACGAAAGACGAGGAGATTAGCTTGCCGGAACAGAACATGCTCTTTATTACAGTCCTGAACAAGACTGCAGCAGGCACCCAACTAGCACCAAACCCAAATACATACAGCGGAAACACAAGGTGGTCAGACACCAAACAGCAAGGTACACACATGGTGGGAGATTTATACAAGCTAAGAACACGTGAGGATCAGACAGGGTTCACATAAGACGGGGGCAACATACACGCCACAACCAGGAAATACAACCATAAATGGCAACAATATAACAAGGGCTTTTTACAAGACACAGCCAGAGCTATTTACAATTGCACGCTAGCATGTCGGGGTATGCTGACCCCCGCCAGCAATACATTATAAAAATAAAAGGCTGTGTCCTGCTATCAATCCCCCAATAACTAACAAATAACTACTGTAGCTAACAGAATGACCTACAGAAAGAACCGCTTATAGTGAATACTAAGCCTAGCTAAACTCAAAATAAATAAATCGCAGGGGCCTGATGGCATCTTACCTTTAGTCTTGAAAGAGATGAGGGATATTATTAGCCAACCTTTGACTTTAATATTCCAGAAATCGTTATCTGCGGGTGTGGTACCATCAGATTGGAAGCATGCTAATATAACACCCATATTCAAAAAAGGGAATAGAAGTAATCCAGCAAACTATAGGCCAATCAGTTTAACTAGCATTACTGGAAAAATAATGGAAGCTATAATTCAAGTGAAAATGGTAGATTACCTAGATGCAAATAACATTATAAAGGATAGCCAACATGGATTTAGGAGAGGTAGATCCTGCTTAACGAATCTGCTTGAGTTCTTTGAGGAAGCTACAAGTGAAATTGATCACAAAAAGGCCTATGATGTGATTTACTTAGATTTCCAGAAAGCCTTTGATGTTGTCCCCCACAAACGGCTCTTGTTAAAGCTTAAAGCTGCAGGAATTTTAGGAACTGTGGCAGCTTGGATCAAAAACTGGCTAACTGATAGGAAGCAGCGAGTAGTTATTAGAGGCACTATGTCACAGTGGGCCTCCGTTTATAGTGGGGTACCGCAGGGTTCAATTTTAGGACCACTATTGTTCCTAATTTACATTAATGATATTGACACGAATACATACAGTAAACTGGTTAAATTTGCAGACGACACTAAGGTGGGCGGGGTAGCAGATACTAATCTAGCAGCAGAGAGGCTTCAACGGGATCTGGATTTAATTAGCGAATGGGCTGATACCTGGCAGATGAAATTTAACACAGATAAATGTAAGGTAATCCATGCAGGGAGCAGAAATATACAGTACAGATATTTTATGGGTTCCACTGAAATAAAGGTAGCTGATTACGAGAAAGATCTCGGTATGTATGTTGATGCTTCCATGTCCCACTCTCGCCAATGTGGGGAAGCAATAAAAAAGGCGAACAGAATGTTGGGTTATATCTCTAGATGTGTGGAGTTTAAGTCAAGGGAGGTGATGTTACACTTATATAATTCCTTGGTAAGACCCCACCTAGAATACTGTGTGCAGGTTTGGTCACCATACCTCAAGAAGGACATTGCTGCCTTAGAAAAGGTGCAACGAAGAGCTACGAGAATGATTCCTGGTCTTAGAGGAATGTCTTACGAGGAGAGGTTAACGGAACTGAATCTGTTCAGCCTTGAGCAAAGGAGACTAAGGGGGGATATGATTCAGGTCTATAAGATTCTAACGGGTCTGGATGCTGTTCAGCCAAATGACTATTTCAATATTAGTCTAAATACTAGAACTCATGGCCATAAGTGGAAATTAGCGGGAGAACATTTTAAAACAAATTTGAGGAAGCACTTCTTTACACAGCGTGTAGTCAGAGTATGGAATAGTCTTCCTGCTATTGTAGTGGAAGCTAAAACCATGGGTTCCTTTAAATCAGAGCTAGATAAGATTTTAACAACTCTGAGCTATTAGCTAAGTTCTCCCCAAACGAGCTTGATGGGCCGAATGGCCTCCTCTCGTTTGTAAATTTCTTATGTTCTTATGTTCTTATGTCCGTCTTGGTAAGATTAATCACAATATGCGGATGATCATAATAACCAAATTCTTTATGTCTAAGGCAGATTACCATGTAATTGACATTTGGATATTTAATATATGAATATAAGTTAATAAAACAGACAGCGTACATAAAATATAGCTTATACAGGTGCTTGTTTTTGTTAGTTTATCATAACCTTTGAAGAGTCTATATTTGTCACCGACAGAAAATTACTTTCTTTTTCCTTTCATGTTTTCTGTGCACGCAGCATTAGCCTCATGTAGCCAGCCAGAAGAAGATGCGTTACTGTTAGGCAAATCAGGCTTATAAACCTTATGTAAAAACGCATCATATAAAACTGTGTGCATTGTTCCCCAATGTTTAATGCTTAAAGCACGCTTCACAGGACATGTCTGTGCCATTTAGGTTTATACTTATTAGTCCATAAATACATTTTATCTTTGGTCCTTTAAACCAGCGGTTCCCAACAGGGGGGTCCCGGCTTACAAGGGGGCCTCAGCGAGCTCTGTGGGGGGTCGCATCATATTTAAAAAATTTTTTTAGAAGTGGCCAATCAGGAGAACGATCATGTTGCCTTAGTTAATTTTATCCCCTGGCTGACCAAAAAATGGACAAATTTGTAATTCGTCCTCCACAAAAAATCTCACTGATTCGCCTTCAGCAGCTAATAGTAATGACCCAAGCATACTGGACCCAGGTGAGGAAGCTCCAAACATTTCGGGTCGCAGCGCTAGCAATACTGGAAATACTGGTTTTATTCCATTTTCTCAAAGCAAAGAATCCCTGACCCAGCCACAGTACATTATCTGCGCTAAAGTTCTTGCTAACGAATGCATGAGGCCGTCCAAATTAATAAGACATTTGCAGACGACTCATCCCCAATACCGCGACAAGCCCAGAGCATTTTTTGAGTACAAGGCAAAAGAATTGACACACACCCAAAATGAGATGAGGGATGTCACAGCTACTGACAAGAAACTTTTAAAAATATCATACACAGTTGCTGAAAAAAATCGGCAAAGCAAAGAAAGGGCATACAATTGCAGAAACTTTGATTTTGCCATGCGCAACAGAGATTGTCAAGGAATTATTTGGAGAGGATAAATCAGAACAACTGGCCAAGATACCATTATCAAATAATACGGTCAAACGTCGCATCGGAACAATGTCAGAAGATGTGAGGGATCAGCTTTGTGTGCGACTTCGTGGTAACAAATTCGCACTTCAAATGGACGAGTCTACCGACGTGTCAAAAATGGCCCAACTCCTCGCATAAGTTCATTATGAATGGGAAAATGAGATAAAAGAAGATTTTTTGTTTTGTAAAGAGCTCCGTACCACGACGACGGCAAACGATATTTTTGAAACTCTTGATAATTTCATCAGAACAAATGAGATAAACTGGAGTGACTGTATTGGGGTCTGTACTGATGGAGCTGCCGCGATGACTGGCAGGCAGTCCGGGATAGTTCAGTAATTCAAAGAGGTTGCTCCGCTTGCCGTCTCAACGCACTGCTTTCTGCACAGAGAGGCACTTGCTACAAAAGAAATGGAACCCAGTCTTCATGGAGTTTTGGATGTGGCCGTAAAAATCGTGAACTTTGTAAAAGCCAGAGCCACCAACTCCAGGTTATTCACTGCTCTCTGCGAAGAGGTCGGCGCTGATTATCATACCCTGCTGATGCACACTGACGTGAGATGGCTGTCCAGAGGGCGGGTGCTGATGCGTCTGTTCAGCTTGAGGGAGGAGTTGTGTGATTTTCTTGCAGACAAAAGACCAGACCTTGCAGAGTTTTTGGACGATGACAAATGGCTCGCGCAACGCAGCTACCTTTCAGACATATTCGGTGAAATGAACAAGCTTAACAAAGCAATGCAAGGTGCAAACATAAACACTGTGGTGCAGCATGAACGAGTAGAAGCTTTCAAAAGAAAACTACACATTTGGAAAACCCGTGTCTCTTCTGGAATCACTGACATGTTTGAGCACACCCATGCATTTATTGCAGACAGACACTTGAATTTTAAAATCATTCAACGACAAATAACAGTGCATCTATCAAAGCTTCTGGAGAAATTTGAAAGTTATTTCCCAGCTCTAACTGAGGAGCAGGCAGCTGATTTTCTGTGGATCAGAAACCCTTTCGCCGAGAACATTGAAACAAAGCTTCCAACTACACTGCCTTCAAGACTTCTGGAAGAGCTTATAGAAATATCTTCTGATGCCAGCCTGAAAGCCCATTTCAGTGAAGTTTCACTGGAATCATTCTGATCTGAAATTGCAGAAGAATACCCAGTCTGTCACACTGCTGCATTGAAGGTGCTGATTCCCTTTAGCACCACCTACCTTTGTGAAGCTGGGTTTTCAACCATGACAGCCCTTAAAACCAAATACAGGGCCAGACTGACCCTTGAGGATGATATGCGTCTTGCCCTGTCAAAGATCTCTCCACGTATTGACCAAATTATTACTCACTGCCAGCAGCAATCCTCACACTGATTGATAAAGCATAACAACATTCAAGTATTAAATTGTAATAGCCTATATTAGTTTTTTCCCTTATACACCAGTGTGAATACTGATATTTTTGTTATTGAATTTCAAATAGGGCCAATTTAAAGGCCAAAGGCTTACATTTTTCAGTTATAAATGGCCTACTGATGTTTTGCTTTTATATTTTACATTAGGCTATTATTTGTGCATAAACATATCTAGATATAGCAATAAACACACCGTTTGTTTGAAAACAACATTTTTTGTCATCCTTACTGCAAACTTATATGAGCGATAATATCATTAAATGTGGAGGGGGGCTTTACAATATTTTCTGGGGGAAAAGAGGGTCTCAGGCAAAAAAAGGTTGGGAACCACTGCTTTAAACAGACACAGCACAGTTATTAATTGTAATAGAAAAGTTTTGTGAAATCTTGAAAAATTCCATCTCACCTTTTCGAGATTTCAAAAAGGTTGGTATTTCGAGATCTGTTATTCTTTTTTTTCTTCTTCAATCACTGATTTTTTCCCCCCTCCGTGGGATGAATGAACAGATGATACATGGATTCCACCAAAGCAGGATTCATGTGTGCAGGAATTGACTACTTAGCCTGGGCAGGAGTTGATTGACAGCTTGTGCCTTTGAGGAAACGCAATACGGTAAAAGTGAAAGCAATTTGGCAAAATTAAAAGCAATATGGTAAAAGTAATGTAAAAGCAATACAGCAAAAGCAGTATGGCAAAATTAAAACCAATACAGGTAAATGTAAATGTGATCCGGGAAAATTAAAAGCAATCCAGGAAAATTATTCCTTTACTTTTTTTAATACACAATTATTCTTACTTCCTCCCTCACCCCTTCTGGGGTGTGCTCCATGGAGCACAATGTCGTTGAAGAGTTTATGCCTCTGCGGCCTGCAAGACAACTACCTCCACCTCCGGCAACTACCCTCCAACCTGCCTGCCCTTGGCTCAACACGATGCCTCGCCATCCATCCTGCGGCTGTGTGTCTATTAATCCTGCCATCGTGCATCAAGCACCACGTGCCTGCACCGGTCGGCCGCTGCATTGAGACATATATTTCAACCCCTGTATTAGCTTAGTCATTTCATCTTGTCTGTATTAGCTTAGTCATTTCATCTTGTTTGTTTGACTCATCTGCCGGCCCCTGGAGGATGGGCTCCCCCTTTGGGTCTGGTTCCTCCCAAGGTTTCTTCCTCTTAGGGAGTTTTTCCTTGCCACCGTTGCCTTTGGCTTACTCAATGGGGGGTCCTTACGAGGCAGAAATGTAAAGCACATTGAGACAATGTAATGTTGTGATAATGCGCTATATAAATAAAATTGAATTGAATTGAATACTTTTAATTTCTTTTCCTTATAATTTAATTTTCATTTATTTCACTTTCTTATTGAACATTTATTTCTTTTTTCTTTTATGGATTTGTTCTGTTTTATGGGACTCCTGTGATTTCATATATAATCTCAGTTGCATGAAAAATGAATGAAAAAATACTTAGACAGGTATAAAACATTCCATTCATTTAGCTGCTGAATTAATCAATTCCATTCAATCTTATACAGACAGAATGATCATAATGATTTGGGTAATTTCAGTAAATTTTGGGTTATTTTTCAAAGGATATTTTTAGACATCCTAAGGTAACATGAGAAGCTCCTATTATTGGTCTGTTTTGCCAAATGTGTTCAGTATAACTTTACTGTATTGGCCACTTAAAAATACAGTTTTCTTTTTTACATCATCAAGTTTTGTAAAACTTCATAAATTTCCCACTTTGGCTATAGTTGTCTCAATATATATGTTTGTTCTCCATTTACAGTTCTCTTCAGAAGTCCTGCTGCAACCTGTGCCAGTACAAAAACAACACCTCCCTAAAATAGGTCCTGGTACAAAGCAAATTAAGCAAAGAAATTTAAGCCCACATGGTTATTTAGTCTTCTTTCTGCCATATTGCCAATTTTTTTTTTTTATAAATCAATGCTTTTTTATAATTGAGTAATCAAGTTTAATTGCGTAATTGTGACAGCTTTAGTTACATGGAATAAATAATGAGTCAATGTCAATCAATTGTAATGTTTACAGTAGGTTCACTTTAGGAATTATCCTTATAAAATCACAATAAACTGGTGTACAATTACTATGAATAAATGTAAGGGCAAAGTACCATTTTATACAGCTACAATTTGACTGGACAACCATAAGTGAAAGCTTAATTTCTAATAAATACTGAAATCAGCGTTGACCAAGCAGAACGAACCTGGATCCCAACTGTAAAAAAAACTGTGTCTGTTTTGACCATTGTACCCATGGGAAGAGGAGAGTTCATCAATTTTAGCACATTTATTCAATTCTGTATTACATTATCATTCCCTCTCTGGTTTAAATATTGAAATTTGAAAGGAATAGCGTTACATAATAGAGGGAAAATGGATGACCCCAAGTGAGGTGCCTTTCAGTATTTCTGCATCAAATAAGAACAAGTGCACTCTTTTGCAGAGCCTCCAGGTAAACTGACACAGCGACTACAGCTACACAAAGCTAAGACTGATCAAACGGTCTGATGACTTCATCAGAAAACACTGTCAATCATTTTATCTCCATAAGACGGCTTATAAATATACTACTTAAACCAAGCATTTTGAATATCTGCTGTTTAAGACTGTCGGGAGGCCTTACACAATGCACCTGTGCTTGTGATTGCTGGAGGAGGCTGCTTCCTGCTGTCTCTCCCACATATCCTCAGTTCTCCTCACAACTAGCTTTCATAATTCAGTCAAAATTGTCAAGGACACAAAACCGAATGTCATCATGTGACAAATACGTAATTGAAACTCACTTCTGGGAACTTACTAACAATGTCACAATAGGATCCATTTAAGAAGTATGGTCAAAACAGTGCTCCATCACATATATACCAGTTTTTTATCAAGAAATCAAAATATATCTGTTGAATTTACCCATTAACAGCAACCAAAATCCATTCATATGAACCACCACATATAAAGTGGCAACCACTTAATTACAATGTTGTAAAAGTAACTACAATTTAAATCACATGATTTCCAAGCAATTTCAATATCTTTGGTTGGGGAAAGTTTATTAATTCAGGTAATCCATAACCCTGATCCCACAAGTTCAATGGATAAATTAAATATCAAATACAGACAGCAAGTCAAGGGTAAAAGTTGTCCTCACATGATACGGTGAATATCTAGACTAGAAGGGAAGGAAATGCAGGTGAACATTTAAGATGACCATTCCACAACTTGAATTTTAAGTGTGTGCCTTTGTATTCATAATAAATTAATAATTCATGTGAACGACGCAGTTATGCACATTTTGGGGGAAAAATAAAAATGGATTTTTGCTTATGCCAGGAGACCACTTCATCACAAATTGATCAGCCTCCCACATTTTCTGAGCCTAGAGGAGGAAATGTTGTGATGTTTTCGCTAAGAAAATTGCATTTTATTAATTTTCAAACGTCTTTGAGAAACCACGATATAAAACATTCTTATACACTAAGGGAAAAAAATCACATTAAAAACTGTTACCCTGAATATCAAGGCTAGCTAGTACTGGTTAGGTCCCACTTTTGCCTACAGAACCACATTAAGGACAAATAAACTGTGTTCAGAGAAGCCTTTCTTTGCACAGTTGCAGTACTGAGTTGTTATTTTTGTACTTTTCCACCTTTTTTGTACTTTTATTTTTGACCTTCCAGTTAGCTTTAACAAATCTTGCCATTCTCCCCTGACCTCTCTCTTTAACAAGGTGTTTTCAGCTACAGAACGGCCCGTGACTGGTTGGTTTTTTTCATCACATCATTCTCTGTAAACTCTTGACACTATGCTGTGTGAAAATCCCAGGAGCCTGGCCATAGAGGTGCTGGAACTACCATGTCTGGCACCAGCAATCACAACACCTTCAAGATCACTTAGATCAAGCACCTCAGCCATTCAAATGCTGAATCGAGCAGTAACCAAACCTCTAATCCTGTTTCTATGCTGTGTGTATTCAGTTGCAGCCACATGACTGGCTGGATTTGTTTAGAGGAGGAGCATTAGCAAACAAGTGTACCCAATGAACTGACCAAAATGGATTCAAATATGAACAATATAAAACATTGAATTTCTTTCACTATTTTGAATTAGGTCCTTATATGCCACGTAAAATTATTCGTATACAGTTACAAGTTTCTATCACGTTTGTTTAAAACTTTTCAGTAGCAAAGTCAGAATGTATAGTAATGGCTGGTATGACCAACTTAAAGCTCAGTTTTCAGAGCAAAATAGACACATAAACAGGACAAGTGCTTCTTTAAAATAATTTTCAAAAACTTGCATGCAAGCTAATAGTCGAGAATTAAGAGATTTGTGAATTAACTGCTGTTAGACGTCCCGTGGAGAGGAAGTGGGGCATGGTTACTGTTGCTACTTTTAAGTAACGAACATAGCCCAGCTGCCAGCTGAGAGCCCTGCTGTTAAAGGCTTGAAATATAGAGGCATCTGACAAGCTTATTTAAAACTGTTTTTGTCACAAAGGACTGGCCACAGAGGGCATCACTTTTAGAAATTGAAACGCCAGGGACTTTAGTAAGACACAGATTCACACAAACAAAAAACGAAAAACACTCTGACAAATACAACAAAAAGGTGTTATGATTTTCACTAAGCAACAATCAAAGTTATCATCTAGTATCATGCATTTGCAAAAACAGTGACTTACAGCAGTTTTCCATGTAGATTTTGTCAGGTAACCACTTAACATGATAAATGTATGACACATGTAAACTGGTACAGGACCAGTGTCAGTGCCATGTTTAGTATGGTCCCTTATCAAAGACATGCCAAATTTCCCACTGGGACAGAAAGTAAATGGAGGCGCCTCCATGCTGACAGTACTGTGGATGGTGCTATACACATTAACGTTGGATTCACTGCATGGAGGCTGAGCAATCTTATCAACGCAAGTTCATTCAGATACACAACCCATCCATCCAGCTTCAATAATGACTAATCGAAATGGATAAAGGGATCAGTGACTGGGAACAAGGCAGAGTATCCATATCTTTGTGGGGACCATTCATTCATTTCTTTGGGAGAAACCATAATCCCAATAATGACAACCCTAACCCCTACAAACTGCTTACCCTGGGTACTGAACATGGTCAGCAACATGAATTTGGAGAAGCAATATTACATATGGATTGATTATAATATGTACTGTATTTAATATTTTACATAACAACAAAACACAAGCCTTTTGGTATTTTTAGTTTTTTGATTGCAGTCACAGATTTTTATAAAATTGAATCCCCACAATGTCAAACAAATGTTTTTGGGAACATTAGGTCCTCAAAATGTAATCTATATCTGATCCCCTCCCCCCTCACACACACACACACACACACACAATTGTAAGAAGCACACCAGGGAAAACCATATAAAAAAAGAATACAAAACAAGAAACATGCAAACTCCTCAAATATACATCTAGGGCGGGGTTGAACCTGATACCCTTCAGATGCAAAGCAACATGAAATAGATGAAAGTGAATGTATAAAGCCCTTAGACGAACAGAATAAGATCCTGAGATCTATGTCTGAAAGACGTCCCTGTGAGATCTCCAGTCCAGTATCCTCAGTGTCCCACCCAGGGTCTTCTGTATGACATCTCCTGTGGAGACTTACCGAGTACCCGTAAACACCTACATTCAGCTGTTCCGTTTCACTTAAGTTGATAAAAAGGTGCAAGTTATAGTGGAGTACCAAGTGAAGGAAAAGGCACCAATTTACAATATTCATTAGCCACTTAGTATTATCATAAAGGGCTTGCAAGGGTCATGCACATGTTTACTTGTTTAATTAAACCATATACATATCCCTACATGTCACGCTGCCCATGAGTGATGACAGCTTCCAGAAACCATTGCCACTATGACACTTTATTTTTGTTTTCATGTTCATGTGAACAGTGAATTGCACTGTTTGCTTGAAGTTTCACAAACTATAGCTTAGCATTTTGTAACTTGTATATACGTACGAATATTGTGTGTAGATTTTAAAACAAAACAAGAGTTAACTGTAAGGTTACCATACGTCTGTATTTCTCTGGACGTGAATTTTCGTGTCATTAATACTCATATGAGACGCACTACCTGACTGGCCCGTGAACACAGAATCTCATTATTATTCATGAGAGAAGTGCTACCTGATTGGTCAGGGAACATGACAAGTCATTAATATTCTGATCCCAGGACATCTCCTCTTTTTTGTCTCACCAAATGTGGTAAACTTTACCATTACGAGGTGAATAAAATGCTACTGGCTTTTAAAAGCCCAGCATGTAATTCTGAAGGGGAGGGGGGAAACTACACTGGAAAAATAGACAGGTCTGAGTAGCGTGGCCTTAAAGTCCCAGCACACTGGAATGCTGAGCTGTATCCGACAGGCCATAGAAACTCTGTTCAGGGAAGCAGCCTCACAACTGTAAAACACAGGAAATCAAAGGAGCAGAGGAGTGGTAGACAGCCTTGGGTGACGCTTCCTGTGAGAATGTGGGAGGAGGGAGGTGTGCAACAAAATCATGGGAACACAATAAGGCTACCAAGCCAACGTGTGGCTCTGTGGGTCAGGAGTCTGTGTCTGCCTTAGGAACGTTATGGGTTCATATCCTGTAGCCGACAGAGTGATGCCACTGCTGGCCACTTCAACAGGACCCTTAATCCCACAAACTGCTCCAATTAGGTAACTGAATAAATGGCTGACCCTGTGCTCTGACCCCAGCTTTTGCTCTCAGCCGTATTTGTGGTTCTTATAAGACAGAATGAGGGGATATGCAAAGACTGAATTTGTTTGCTACTTGTGAAATGATGATTAAAGCATTAGGTATTCTAGGGCTGCTTCTAGTTGTGGATTTGTACACATCCAGGTGATATCGGCACTATGAAATCCCCCTTGCTTCACCTGATTAGCGGGGGATCCATCATATTCCTCCAGGGCGTCAAGGGCAGTCTGCCATGCAAGATGTTAAAAGGGCCCCTGTTTATCAAGTTCACAACAATGTCGGTAGAATCAACTGCATCTGGCCCGCTATAAGACACCTCTTTTATATGACACATTTAGGCCATATTTCACTGTTAAATAGCATCCTGCTAAATGACACTGGGTAAATTACATCAGGTATATTATATTAGCTATGCAACAAATACTAATTGATATTGTACACCAAATTAAACAGTTCAATTCAGCAATTTTGATAATATAAATAGAACTATGTTGGCTAAAGCACTCTGAGTAAATTACAATACCTATATTAATTATGCAACATTTACTAAAATATCTTATATACAAAATTCAGCAAACTGAACAATATGAATTACAGTAACTAAATTACATTAAATAGAAACAAATGTTGGCTTCTATGCAGCAGTGAAACTAGACTACTGGGTAAAATGTTTGTTACACTAATGGTCCCATGCCATGCTTCGCCATCACCACAGCAACCTCACCTGAGCATATGGGCTGCATTGAACACCACGTCAAACTCAGTGCTGTCCAGCCACACGGCCTTCTGTGCCATCTCAGCGGCCTCCTGCACACGAGCCTCCTCCAGCAGAAACTGCCCTGGGGAGGGGGGACAGAGGGAAGGGGTCAGGTGGGATACAGATCCCCAACATTTCGCCACTGCGCTTACAAACAAGCAGGTCCAAGCTGACACACGCAATGCTGTTTAACCCACAAGAATCTTAGTAAATAATCTGGATGGAAAACATGTTCTCATCGGCCACAGTGTGAGGGCACCGTGAAGAAATAAATCTTGGAAAAAAGCCTCACCCTGTTTAGTCAGATCTTGAGCTGCTGTTTATGGAGCAGCTGCAAATAAAACAAAAATAATCTAATACATTTACTTTGATCTCTATAACTAAGACTATTATTCTGGTTCTGGAAATTTTGGGAAAAAGGTTTAATCAATGTCTAATATTATATTCCTTTACAGGAAAAGTGAATTTTAATATTTTATGTAATGAACCAAGGACTTTCATGGTACATATCTTGCTACCTATAAAAGCTGGACTTCTATTACCTGAAACATTTAGGTTACAAGGTCAGACTTTAACCGATACCAGTGTCTCCAAAGACATGTCCCAAACTGTCTGCTTTTATGTTAATTTCACAATCCTAAATTCCTAAATCCCAGAGGGACTCATTAGCAGTCCAGTTTGAACTAAGGGCCTGAAATAGTTAGTATTTATTCTAAAACTTATTCTAAGATTTTTTTAAGGAGGGGGGTGTAAGAGGGGCCATAATTCATATGGAGGGACCAAACTTTTCATCAACCAATGAAATGCTTTGAATTGGTGAGTGAGAGGGGAGGGGGTGCTCCAGGGGCCAGTCAGCTTTCAGCTGGGGCCAGTTCCCCTGTGGCCCCACCCCTGTACACTGCCCTGGTTAGTACTTGGTTAACACACATCTAAAATGGAGAAATAGGAAGGACTTTCATGAGCTGATTGTCAGTAACTGCCCTGCGATGGGCTGGCCCCTCATCCAGGGTTGTTCCCTGCCTCGTGCCCATTGCTCTTCCGGGATAGGCTCCGGACCCCCCGCGACCCAGTGGGATAAGCGGGTTGGACAATGGATGGATGGATGGATTGTCAGTAACTAAGTTAAACTTCTTGCAGGTCACCTTACAGGTTCCCACTGGATGATAGGCAGACAGTGACTGGCAGGGAAATATTACTGCTACACACTATAGGTCACAAAACCTTATTTCACCAGTAAATTGTGCTGGAATGGAAAGGCTTAAGAGAGATTAAGTGAATTGTAATCTGTAAGCATTAAAAGATAAAAGCAACAAAACTCCCAATAAACTGAGAGTATCACTAAAAACATGAAAAATAAAAATTATAATTTTTACATAATCATTATACACTGGTCAAAAAACTAAGGGAACACTTAGGCCTCGTCCACATGGACGTTCGAAATGAACGCCCTCTGAACACCATACGTGTTTTTCCTGCGTTTTGTAGCTGCGTTCAATTGGCATTTGACTGGTGTTCGCTTGACGCTGTTTAACACCAGCCTGACGCCCAATCTGTAGTTTCATGTATTTACCTGTGGGGGCAGTAATTACTCTGTTCAGAGTGTTTACACGTGGGTCATCTTGGTTTATAGTTCTGAATTGAAAACATGGATCCCTATTCTTTATTAAAACTTAAGTTCGACATTCTTGTTTTAAAAATCCACCTGATATGGCGCCGTAGGCAGGAGAGGAACAAACATCGCCGCTGCTACTGGGTTCACCCTCTTACTGCGCAACGTCAGACCAAAGGGACGTTTTTTGTGCTTTTTGAAGACATGCAAAGATTTCCGCAGAAGTTCTTCAACTACACTTGCATTTCAGTATCTACTTTTGATTGTCTACTGCGACTGGTTCAACAGCACATTACACGGCACTCAACAAATATGCGAGTGAGTGTTAGTCCTAAAGAGAGGTTACTAGTCACCTTGAGGTAAGCAATATACAAATAGCATTGAAGTGTGCATTCATCTGTCATTTTGTAATGTCATTAGCACAAACTTACAATCTTTCGAATTATCAGTTTTTATTAATATTTTGTTTATATACGACTGTTAAGTTAGTTTGATTTTCCTATTATGCACTTAAACCATTTCAGAGGATTATGTAAAATCAACTGTGCAGCACACAAGAATTTTTTATATAAACAATTATATATGTACGCAGTTGCCGTAAAGAATCATGGGACATATTCGGTCCTCCAGAATGCCAACCAAACGCCATGTAAACACAATAACATTGTTTTCCTTGCGTTCGTTGTGATTTTGACGCCAAGAAAACGTTGCATGCAGCGTTTATTTGACGCCACCTGAACGCGTAGCCGGCCGAACGCCGGTGCTGAACGCCCGTGTGGACGCCCGTGTGGACGCTTTGATTTGCTCCAATGAGCAGAAATATGGTCGGCATTCAGTCGGCGCTCACCTGGCGCCACGAACGCCAGAAAAACGCCTGGTACAGACGTCCGTGTGAACAAGGCCTAAATCATCACAGTATAACATCAAGTCAGTTAAACTTCTGGGATATCATTCTGTCCAGTGTAGGAATTATTAGCTCAGGTAATTTTTAATATCTCCACCAATATGTTTTGAAAATAATTAAATTTTAATGAATTATTATTTAATGCTGATTGTTATACCGAATGGTCGGCTCCTCCAAACTCAATTGCTGTATCCCCGGGAGTCTGTTAATGTGAGACTTAAATGGGATTCACTAATTACCAGTATCGCTTAGTACCCGGGGTTAGAAGGCTCGTCCAGCAAGCTGCATCACCAGGTAATGTAAACGATTGGTAGCGAAGCTCCCCTCATGGCCGATGAGAGAGAGTCTTGCGATATTTCAGGCGAGTTTGAGGTTTCAGAGCTTGTAGCCAGATCGCACAGAGGCAGGGACTATTGTGAGCATTCAATGAACAGAGGCTGAAGTTGTGTAAAAGGCATGCATTTATTCCTAACTAACATGACAGACATTACACTTAACACAAACAACAAACACAAAATAACAGAATAGAAACAAACAATGTAATTATGGAAATGCAATGACCGGATTTAAATGAGTAACCT
>NW_027326020.1:0-32204 GCF_048594095.1 Paramormyrops kingsleyae
AAAACACAATCAAGAGGTGAGGTGCAGAATGTATCTGCCAGACTCCAACCAAATAGAATGGGGAGAGGAAGGACAGGGACAAAAAGGCAGAGACAGAATGATGGAATTGGCTAAACTTAACTCAGACTGTGTCAGGTGGTTGGGCTCCAACATCATTCATTCAGCAGACAAAGCATATGAAGAAGACTGGAATTCTGATGCCCCAGAGTAAATTTGAAGTTGATTAATAAATATAATATTACTCCTTTGCAGGGGTAGAAGTGTAAATTTTACTGTGAAAGCTTTGCATATATATGCCTTTTTAAAAGCATCGCATTTTTTTCTGATTTCCCATCTGTCAAAGCTATTAATGCTATTACACAGACCATTTGCATTACTGAAGGATATATGCTGAGGTATAGGGGTTCAATATACTGTGTATACATGTTCACATAACTGCACAACTTCTTTTGAAAAGGCAGGATAAGGAACAGAATGTAAAGAGAGTAAATGCCATTAATGGGAGCAGATACATGAGTGGAGGAGGGGGACTTCACTGAAATCAAGTGTGTGAAAGAGAGGTGTTTCCAGCAGCTGCCAGCTCTCCATGAAGTCTGAGACTTCAAAGTGAACATCTCTCTCAAGGCTCTGTTAGCAGGCAGAGCAGCAGCAGCCGTTTTCAGGACAAAGGGACAGGCAGCATACTGTCCAAGCAGGGGCTCTATACACAGCACAAACAAGGTCACTCGCAGTTGTAATGGCAAACACTCTAGCTTCTTTTCTTTCTGCCTTTGTTAAATGTCAGTACACTGGATTCTGCTTAATCAATGGTTTACCATGTTAAGCAAATCAGTTTGAGAAGAGGGAAAGTGTAACAAACCCACACACATAAATACATACGTAAGCACATAAAAAATGTAGGCACCCTCAGCTATTAACCCTTAAACGATACCTTTATCAAATTTGGCCCAAAAACAGCCAGAACCAACAGCAATATTTTTTAATCAATTAAGACAATAACAGTTGAGTTCAAATCAATGATGCTTTGCAAACTGAATATTGTTCAGTATATCCTTAAGATTCACATAAGGGTTAAACTATGAAGTGGGTGTTTAGCCAGCAATATTTAGAGAAGAATGCCAAGCTGGAAAAGGAAAAGTTTCTTTGCATAACAGCAGAGGAAAGGACATTTGGAGAATGGGAGAATGAGACAATAAAAAGAGGAGTGATTATTATCAGTGAGTATTGCCCATGAAGTCATTTATTACATGCAGCACTGGTTGTAGAGAGGCTGCACACTCACTGCCTGCAGCAGAAGAGGAAGCGGAGGCAGAGGTGGGCGGAGCAGCCATGGCAGAATTGGCAGACAACGAGGAAGAGGAAATCCCTACATGGGTGGGACTAGAAACAGTTTTTGCGTCGTTGTGCTGGCTGACCACTGAGGGCTGCCGGCGCAGGGCCCCCGGCACTGCAGTTTGGCCCATCTGGAATGTATAAACCACGTCCATCTGCAAAGAACAGCAAGAGTCAGAGATTGAGGGTGTAGTGTAAGAGGGAGCAACTGGTAAAGAGAGAAAGTGAGAAGAGAGAGAGAGAGAAAGTGAGCGTAAAACAGAGACAGGAGAAAGACCAAAATTCAGTGCAAGATGGAACAGACTTTGGGCAGGTTGATTGAGAAAAAAAGAGAACAGCATTAGAGAGACTCAGGGTGATTTAAAAGGCAAGACAATAAGGGAAATAGCTTTGAGAAAAAAGAGGAGAATCTGACATTAAGTGGGGAGAAAAAGTTGCTGAGATGAGGCCTTGGTTCCTATTGGCTATACCCGGTTTATTTATTTATTTCTTTTTACTGTGACTCCCCATGTATAATGCAAAACCACAGGGTGGCAAAGAGCTAAGTACTACCATGACTACTTTGTGGCCAGCTCTTGGGATTGGAGGAAAAAGTATGAATGTGATGTGTAGCTCGGTGGTTAGGGATCTGTGTTCATGACTGGAAGTTGCAAATTCAAGTCCTGTGGCCAGCAGAGAATTTATATCACTACTAATCCCTTGGGCAAGGCCTCTAACTCCTACTACTCCAGGGATTTGACTCTATATTTTAGAGAAGAGGATATGACGAAAATGGGAATGATACAGCAAAAGGACAATAAAATCAAATGGAGCTAAGACTTGAGGAAAAACCCATTAGTGGACATTAAACAGTAGGATCACAATTAGACAACGAGTGACATTTTTGTAATCTACAGAGCTGCTGCCTATCTGAATTCAAAGTTACTCTGACATGAATAGGAAAGATACGTTTTAATCATATTTAATCAGTAAAAATTGATTGCACAACAAAAAACAAGATGTTTAAACAAGAAATTCAAAGATGGTCTGCGATCAAAATTAGAGAAGTATAGGTTATGCTTTCAGTTTTCATTTCTAATCTGAAATATTTTGAAATGTCTGGCAGCCCCAAACTATTTAGAAAGGCAATCTATTTGGCAGGCATTCTGCGAGATAATGGGCCTTTCCAAGGTGACTGAAACCCTGTGACATCAGGTTGTTCAGATGAAGGCTGACACGCCATTTCTGTACAACTCAATAGACCTTGTCACACTACAAAACAGCTAAATCAATTCCTTAAAAGTGAGAACATCAAGCTTATGAAATGGCCGACCAATTTCCTGATTGGAACCCTATCAAAAAAATATCTGGAAGGTAATTGGCAACTAAGTTATGGCAAACAAACCTACTAGTTAATAAATTGTAGAAGAAACTGGGTGACGAGTGGAACAAAATCAAATCAGAGCAGCGTGAGAAATTAGTTGTGTCCTATGGATGCTGATGTGCCAAAGTCAATGAAAGCAAGACCCTTAATTTATAAAAATTGTAAACATCAAAAAAGTTGACAAAATCCATTTGTGTACTTCTGCAGTAAAATTATAACCGTACGCAAATTCTCCAAATTTCTTGTATAAACCTTTTATTTTGTGATATGGATAACTTTCACTGATTAAATATGATTAAAATACATCTGTTCATTCAGAATAACTTTGAATTTGGATAAGCAGCAATATTGTAAGACTACACAACTGTCACTTGTTCCTTAATTATGATCGCTATGGTAGGGGATGACAGACTGCAATCCACAACAACAGAATAATAAAAAAAACACAATAAATACAAAAGTAATTTTTTCATTAATTGGTAAACAAATTGGTAGCAACAGAAAAAGGAGATAATATCTGGTATTTAAGCAGATCTTGCTCGCGGGAAGCTCTTGTTGATTGAAGAACTGAAGGCACAAGTGACACTTGTTGGGAAGAGGTCACTGATGAATTCATGGCTAAGATCACGGTAAATTTAAGCCTGTGGAAATGTACTTTTTAAAATGGTCAAATGTCTAAACTTCCATAGTAGCCTAATTACAACATAAGGGATTTTTTTGTGCTTTTAGTTAATACTGTATAAAAATGAGAAATAAAAGTACACACAGGGATTGTAAACTTTTCAAAATCCTGCATAAGTGAAAAAACATGCCTGAAATTTTCTCTTATCTGTGCATTATATAGAAATATATTTCAATCTAATTATTAATAAATTAAATAACAGCATTATAATGGTTGTTTCGTCAGTTTGCTGTGACCTTACAGGTGTCTTTTACCTAGAATATGCAAATCAATTGGAATTAATAGAGCATAACATGGATCCAGCTGGGATCTGCAAAACTAAGATAAACGCTTCATAAAACCCATAAGTAGACCAAAAAATAGATCACAATATACTGATACATAAAAGAATTCTGCATGAACTGTATCCAGAATACATTAATTTCAGAAACTAAATAGTTTATTGGAACGCTAGGCTTCAAGTGAGAAACTCAGTTAAAGGTGCATTATACTTACTAAAACATTCTTAGCCATACTTAAAGTACATACCAAAGAATCATGAATAAATATAACAATAAATATTATTATATTTTTATTTATAAATATATAAATGCAGACAGCATGTTTTGAAAAAATATGTTCAGTTTATGTTATATGATTGAAACATACATTCTAAAGGGACACTCCCATAACTCTCCTTGAGAAAACAAAAAAATGGTGGTTAGATTTTTACAATCCCTGCTTGTTTCAAAACTCCAAGAACAAAGATGAGAAGTAAGAAATTCTGTGCGCAGAAATGGTTCATTCACCCAAATTTTGCCATTTGTTTTACAATACAAACAGATCCATATGTGTGGTACAGGCAACTGTATATCTCAATGCATGTGAAAATAAGCAGAAATAAGAAATTGGTCCTTGTTTTTTCTCAGATCTTTTTTACCTCCTGATACAATGTTTGTATCAGACCAAGAGTCTATTGAGGACACTATGAGGGCAAACTGTTCTACTTGTCCAAACAACTTTCTTCTTTACAGAAAATTACAATAACTAACAATGCAAAGATTTATCTGAAAAACAGATCAGCTGTCACAGAACAACCAGAATGTTCCCATGGCAGTATTTCCTAGACAATGGGACAGACAGGCTTTGGCCAGTAAAGGACAGAACACAAGCTCCAGCTAACGCCTCAGCAAGATACAAAGGAGGCATCGAAACAGTGGGGGAATTCCACAGACATGCTCGGCAAGAGCCTAAGATGGATTTTACCTGAGTCTGGATACGGTTCAGACCACGAAACCATAGAATCTGCCCGCGGCGGAGCTCCATCTCAGCATGATCGATCTCATCCACCCCCTCTGTCAGCTCCTCTTCCGGGATCTCCTCCTTGGGGATACCATGACCAGCTTCCTTCAAAAACTTCAATCGGTGCGTTGGGATGGCAGAGATGAACTGTGAAGAGAAAGGAAGATCACTGGAATCCTGAGCTTCATTCTCCTACTGCTATGTAGAAAAGAACTATGACTAACTGTAAAGTTTTTTGCACTTTTGTTACACAGTATTTTCAATAGTATGTGTATAACTTGATATCCATCTTTGGAGAAGTCCGGACATAACTTTGGGTTTTATTGGGGTTTGTTGCTGGTTTTCTGCTCTTTTGTTTCGGCTGAAAAATTACCTTCACTGATAAAAAGATGCCAAACAATCAGCTAATAACATAATCTTGGTAATCTGGAGGTATTCTCACAAAATCATTTTGAAGGTCTTATGCATTTTTGGGACAGCTGTTCTGTCCAGCTGTACATCATTTTGTCTAATAACTAATATTGACTGCTTTCACAGCTAATTACAGAGATAGAGGCTGACAGACACAGTTGACCAAGGGCAGGGCAGGGGTTGTAAGCAGACAGAGCTTATAGGTGAACAGAGCCTGCTGGCTACCATGTGAACATGTTAACACTGTACCACCCGATGCACAGAGACTTGCGCTCATTGTCAAAGTGAAGCTAAAGCTGGGCAATTTTTAGCATTTTAGATATTAACATATTACATCAATGTAAAACTTTCATTTTACAGCTCTGCAGAGGACAGCACCTGATAAGTGAACAAATTTACACTCAACAACCAATTTTTAAATGTCTGCTTTCACAAGACACACAGTGTAGGTGAGGATTAATTATAATATTGGAAATGGTGCCCTTGAGATCTAAAAATGCTACTGTTTTGAACTATAAATCATGAATCTCATACTACCATGCTATTCTCTTAAACCAGGGGTCACCAACTCCGGTCCTGGAGGGCTACTATCCAGTAGGTTTTCTATCCTACCTGGCTTCTGATGAGCCACACCTGCTCCTGGTATTTACTTGAGAACTAATGTGGCCCCTGTCTTAAACCATTGTGCTCACCTGACCCCAGAGCAACTCCCCCACACCAATGAAGATACACCACAACCACTGGTCAATTTTCAGGGCAGTGCATGAGAATGGCTTCCCTCCAAACTGCACAATGATGATCTGAAATACACAGCACAACAAGCAAGTCAGAAAAGTCAAACTTATCAAAATACAATAAAATGATAACACTGCAGATCAATGAAATGGTCATTTATTTTTTAGTGCTATATTTTAGGTTGTTTTGTCTTTGCTTTGACCCACTATTGGTCTGGATATTAAGAATAATAACATGGTACAATAAATAATATAATATAAAGGGCAGATACCTGCAGAAAAAATGTGCCTAGAACAACACTACAGAAGATTGGATTGCGATAAACACCCTCAAAGACATTCCTCTCGCCATGGATTTTACGGGCATTTATCTCATTGAACAGCTGCATCATGACAAAGACATTGAAGACAATAGTGTAATGTTCTGATGGTGGGGCATGAAGGGGAGAATTGCGTCCACTGTCAATGTCAAATAACTTCTCTCCTGTGGATGGAGAGGGATAAAAACGATTAAATGATAAGACAGAGGGCAATGTTTCCCAAGATTGAACATCCTATTAAATGTTTAAAAAAGAGCATTTTTAAACACATGCTTCCTCTGCTCCAGACAAACTTACTAAGCATGGTCAGGGAAAAAAAGCCATGTACTTTAATCATATGTCCTATGTCCTCCTTACCAGCAAAAAGCAGAGTGAAGATGATGGTCAGCTGGTAGACAGCATGGCCCAGGATATTCTTCATCATAGTCCGGGAGATGAGTGGCTTGTCACGACCATATGGCTTCCTTAGAAGTAGTGACTCTGTGGGAGGCTCTGTAGCCAGAGCCAGGGAGGCCAGGGTATCCATAATCAGGTTCACCCAGAGCATCTGCACTGCCTTCAGAGGGGAGTCCTAGACAAGACCATGTTTGAAGTAAACACTGTGCTTTAAGGCAACCGAAGCAGTTAGTTTCAAAACTGAATTGATGTTTCCTTCAAGAAGTCTCGTTGGCTTCATTACAAAATCCAAACCAGTTATAAGCCATTACAAAATCCAAGTTACTGAGCCAGTATTGATTTAGTTCTCTTGATATCAACAAAAGAAAAACAGCATAATTATCAGTTCCAAGAGAGATGCTACATTTATACCTTTGAGAATCAGAATTGTGTGCAAAGGAGCAGTACCTGGGTGATGCAGGCACCAGTGAAGGCTACAATGACTGCAACCACATTGACTGTAAGCTGAAACTGAAGGAACTTCGAGATACTGTCGTAGACATTGCGGCCCCACATGACTGCCTTGACGATGCTAGTAAAGTTGTCATCTGTCAGGATGATGTCTGAGGCCTCTTTTGCCACATCTGTACCAGCAATGCCCTGGAGGCAAATTTGTAATGACAATAATTTGTCATTGTAGCATTGAGCACAACACTGGTGATTCACTTATATACTTTAACATCCACTCTTGCAGATAGTAAGGAGCAGTAGGTTGTGTAATGATTAAAAAATAAGCCTTGTAATCAAATCAATCTCAGTTTCAAGTTCCCGTAGTGGTGTTACTGTTGACAAAAATATTTTATATGCATACATTTTTCAAAGATAAAATAACTTTACTTCGATAAAAGGGTTTGCTATGTAACTAAACAGAAATCCCCTTATACATAATGTAAATATTCATACCTTTTGTAAATAGTCATACTTTTGCAAGCAACAAACTGAATTTTGTAGAGCTCCTTTATCAAAAATTTCTCACATTTGGATTTATTTGAACCATTGGATATGCGGAAATCATGCAATACCCTTGAATTCCTTGCAATATAAATACTACTAATAATATTATTACCTGGGTACTCATCTACATTGTATTAAGGAACTATTTGATGTTTGGTGAAAATTGTTTTACCTCTGCATCCAAATAGAATTTCATGGAACTTTCATGGAATTTTACAAATTAGTCCTTGGTGTTTGATATACAACCTGAACAAAAATATTTAGATTTGACTTCTCCCTACTGTCATCACATAATATTCAGTATTAAATTCACTCATTGCTACCATGAAAGTTAATTTTGTTCTTATTTTTTTTTAGATTTTTTTAATCATTTGAGCAGCCTGTTATGACTACACCTCAAATATTCAATTTACTCAGTATAACTTATTTATATTATAATTATATAACTACTTCTTAGTTTATGCATTTCACTGTTTTGTTCTATTTTCTTGTCATTCCTTGTTTGTCTTATCTCTGCTTTGCTATTTAGTTAAAGTTGTTGTTTTATTACTTGGTCATATAATACAATAAAAAAATATTTATTGTAAGGGAATTTGTTGAGAATTACACTAACTGCACTACTAAACTGAGTCTATTCCATCTTACACAGGGAGCCCCCCACATAAACACTAATATGCTGTATATAGCATTAACATTAAGCACCAACTAATTGTGTTACTGTCAATGATTTTATTTGTTAAATACACATATTATTTATGTAATGGGAGAGCCCAGTGTCCTTTCTTTACACACCTTTACACTGTGCACCCTGCTGAGTTTTTTCCTACACTGTAACTCAATCCAATGCACACGGACATGCTGACTGATAGTGATTGAGCTGTAGGGTCCCCTACTAGCTAGGCAGAAGCTCAGTGAGCATGTGTTTCACACCGTTTGGTGAATGGACAGACTCAACAGCTCCCTGCAAAGAGCAGCAGGCTCTCAGTTCAGTGAAGTGGAAGGAATCAAATGTCAGAGATCCAGTAAAACTGTGGAACCACCTGGTAACCATAAATACCCAAAAATGTAATTTAATAACGACACAGGATTTTAAGATACCAATCTTACTTTAAAAAGTCCGTGTTGTTACTAGTTTTTGTCAAAAAACAACTTAACATGTTAACGTTAGTCAGATTTTTAAAAGTTATTCAGTTTATGCGTATGACACTGTGCAATAATAGTTAGAATTCAGTATTATTGTGCTGATGTGTATAAATAACTACTTAAGAAAAATTTACTTCCCATATTGACTACATTACTTTGTCATTTACACAAGTGAAAAAATTGATTGACTAACTGATAATTTAATATGCAACTATACGCAAACCGTCAGAAGTGATTCCAGGTTTAATATGAGCAGCCGTAGCATTAATGAAATGGAGTGTCATATAGGGTCTCACAATCCCATATAAGATAAGAACATAAGAAATTTACAAACGAAAGGAGGCCATTTGGCCCATCAAGCTTGTTTGGGGAGAACTTAACTAATAACTTAGAATTAAAATCTTATCTAGCTCTGATTTAAAGGAACTCAGGGTTTTAGCTTGCACTAGCAGGAAGACTATTCCATACTCTAACTACATGCTGTGTAAAGAAGTGTTTTCTGAAATTCAGTTTAAAATGTTCTCCTGCTAATTTCCACGTATGGCCATGAGTTCTAGTATTTATACTAATATTGAAGTAGCCATTTGACTGAACAGCATCGAGACCTGTTAGAACCTTATATACCTGTATCATGCCCCCCCTTAATTTCCTTTGCATGAGGCTGAACAGATTCAGCTCAGCTAACCTCTCCTCATTCCTCTAAGACCAAGAGTCATTCTTGTATCCCTACATTGAACCTTTTCCAAGGCAGCAATGTCCTTTTTAAGGTATGGTGACCAAACCTGCACACAATATTCTAGGTGGGGTCTTACTAAAGAATTGTATAATCGAAGCATCACCTCCCTTGACTTAAACTCCACACACCTAGAGATGCAACCCAACATCTTATTGGCCTTTTTAATTGCTTTCCCACACTGGCGCGAGTGGGACATGGAAGCATCAACATACACACACTGAGGTCTTTCTCATAATCAGCTACCTTTATTTCAATGGAACCCATAAAATATCAGTACATTAAATTTCTGTTCCCTGTATGGATTACCTTACATTTATCTGTGTTAAATTTCATCCACCAGGTATCAGCCCAGTTGCTAATTAAATCAAGATCCCGTTGTAGCCTCAGTACTGCTAGTTTAGTATCTGCTTCACCACCCACCTTGGTGTCGTCTGCAAATTTAAGCAGTTTACTGTATGTATTGGTGTCAATATCATTAATGTAATTTAGGAACAATAGTGGTCCTAAAATTGAACCCTGCGGTACCCCACTATGAACGGAGGCCCACTGTGACATTGTGCCTCTAATAACTACCCTTATCACACACCAGTAGATAAGGATTTCTGAAATAGTAATGTTAAAGGTTGGCTAATAATATCCCTCATCTCTTTTAAAACTATAGGTAAGATGCCATCAGGGCCCTGCGATTTATTTATTTTGAGCTTAGCTAGGCTTTGTATCACATCAGCCTCAGTTATACATATATTGGTCATAGAGAACGCTGTACTTGTACTAAATGGTGGCAAGTTACTTGTGTTCTCTACTGTGAACACCTGTGTAAAATAATCATTAAACTCATTTACTATATCAATTTCATTTTCAATTATAATACCCTAACTATCCTGCAGATTGGTGATTTCAGCCTTTAGAGCTCATTTGGAATTAAAATATTGGAAGAAACTTTTAATGTTATCCTTAGCCTCCAATGCAATCTGCCTTTCTACATTCCTCTTGGCGAGTCTAATGTTATTTTTTAACTGAACCAGTAGACTTGGATAGTCCTGCTTTATTTTGAAATTGCTAGTTAATTTCCATTTGTGGAAGAGAGCCCTTTTCCTCCTGACTTTATTCTTAATTTCCATAGTAAACCACCTTGGGTGCAGTTTCCTAGATTTAGTTTTGCTGGAAACCGGTATGGAGTCCTCTTGCACTTGCAACAATGTGCTTTTGAAAAATTCCCATGCCTCTTCAACTGTTTTGCTATTTAACTCTGTCCAGTTTACAGTTTCTAATTTCCGTCTCATACCATTAAAGTTAGCCTTCCTAACATTGTATACTTTTAATTTCGACTTTGCTCTTCGGACACTAAAATTAACCTCGAATTTAACCATGTTATGATCACTACCGTACAATGGGTCTAAAACCTCTAATTTTCCAATCCTATCCTGGTTGTTAGAGAAAACAAGATCAAGAAGGGCTTCTCCCCTGGTAGGAGTATTAACAAACTGAGTAAAAAAACAATCCTGTACTAATTCCACCATCTCAAGTTCATTTACAGAAGAGCCAGAGACTATGTCCCACTGTATCCCAGGTAAATTAAAATCACCCATAACCACCACATCATTTTTATTACTCATAATCCTGATATTGTCATATAACATTCTGCTTTCCTCTGCAGCTACATCAGGTGCTCTAAAACAAACACCGACAATTAGGCCATTTGAGTTTTTAGCATCTAGTTTTACCCATACAGCTTCTGTACTTTTATTTATTATAAGTGAGCTCCCTTGCCTGCATGTTTTCTTTTATGTATACTGCAACACCACCTCCCTTCTTGCCTATCTGGTCTCTACGGAACAATGTGTAACCATCATATTATATTCCTCACCATCATTGTCACTGATCCATGTTTCTGTTATTCCTATAATGTCATGAGAGTCTGGAGAAATTAAAGCCTCTAAATCATGAATTTTGTTTCTAATACTCCTAGCCTTTAAGTATAGACTGCAAAGGGTAGGTCTTTTACAGTGCCTACTTTTAATATTAATTGGGGCTTTCTGTCTCTCCCCACCTATATTCATAACTACCTCTCCCCAATACACTGGTTCCCCTCTGGTTCAGATGCAACCCATCTAGCTTGAACAGGTCCCACCTGTTCCAGACGGTATTCCAGTGCCCCATAAACCTAAACCCCTCTTTCCTACACCACCATTTTACCCACACATTTAATCCCCTTATCTCAGCTAAATTAACCTGACTCGCACGTGGCATGGGAAGTATTCCAGAGAATACCATCGTGGACGTTCTACTTCTAAGCTTATCCGAAACTTCTATAAATTTATCCTGCAGAACAGCCCTCCTGCCCTTGCCTATGTCATTGGTGCCAACATGCACCACGACCACTGGATCCACCCCGGCTGGGGCCAAAAGCCTGTCCACTCGATTTGGAAGGTCCCCTACCTGGGTACCAGGCAGGCAAGACCCCATATGTGACCCTCTATCACGGGTGCATACATAACTGTCTACACCTCTTATAACTGAATCCCCTACTATCACAACTTCTCTCTTCCTGGGGGGAGGGGGCTCCTCAGTGCCCAAGGACCCTCCTGCCTCCCCAGTCTCTTCCGGCTCTAAAGCTGGAAGCACCTGAAAGCGGTTAGACATGGTCACTTCAGGTGATGCCACCTCTGTGAACTGTGTACGCCCTTTTCTACGTCTATGACCTACGTTCACCCAGCTCTCTCGTCCCCACTTGTGACGTACACCGTCTCCCTAAAAGGCGTATTAACTCTCTCCTCTATCTCCTAGTTGTGTTGGATGAGAGCCAGTTGCTCCTCAAGGTCACGAACCTTGACCATGAGTGAGTCCACTAACTTACACTGCTCGCAGATGAAGTCCGACTGGACGCAAACATCCAGAAGGGCAAACATCTTACAAACACAACACTGAGCTGGCCCCATAATTACCTAACCCACTATGACCCCATCTTTTACTCCCAGCCCAGTATATTTATTTTTAACTATTTAACTTTTACTTTATTACATTAACTATACGTTAATTAAATTAAGTGCCAAGTACAACAAAACACTAAATTAAGACTTGCGTTAAAGCGGAACTTTTTAAAGTATCCGAAAGGGTCAGAGATAACAACCTTAGAAATTAAACTTCTAAAATAACCAAATTAACAATTACTTACCCGAGAATAACTTCCTACTGAATCATGTTTAACTAAAATAAAGCAAAGTTGCTCTTCAGAGGCCAAAAAACCACAAAAAACCCTCTCAAAGCAGGCTACTGCTGGAGCAGGGAAAAAAGTGGATAATGTCCTCCCGGCCCCAACTGGTGACCGAACAAATTTCAGGAGCTACTGTCCTTTTCCGAGTTAATGTTACCGATATTAGATATTACCTCCGTGGTGTTTGTTACGAAGGTACGCGCACAGAAACACCGCTCACGCGACACCCTTCAGCTGTCAGTAACACTCAGCTATTTATTAACAAAGACAGACAAGCACTCACGCCAACCGAAAAAAAAATGTAACAACCACCACCCACGTAACCATACTGGCACACAAGCACTCAAATATACTTCCAAATAATTCCAATCAACCGCTTTAACAGGCGCACAACACAACAAGTGCACCCCGCATCTACACCACTCCCTCACAGTGCAGCAATCCCAGCAACCTCTACAGCAATCCCGGCAGCCACAAAGCTGTTTACTTTATTAAATGTTAAACTCATGTTAATATGTTTTCAGATGAGCAGCTTCTTCTCAAAGGACTTTGAGATAAGTGAGAATATAAGGTGATATCTAGTCAAAAGACACATCTTTCAATTTCATTCAAAAATTTTGTAACTACAATACACATCAGCACAATAATACTGAATTCTAACTATTATTGCACAGTGTCGTATGCATAAATTGAATAACTTTTAAAAATCTGGTTAACATGTTAAGTTCTTTTTTGATAAAAACCAGTGACAACGCGGACTTTTTAAAGTAACAAATCATTCAATAATGTTAAGGGAGTTATCAATGTTGTGATTTATTTAATTGAATGCATACTATTGTTTATAATATACATATGAAAAGGGGGAAAACATTAAATTACCATTGCAAATCCAACATCAGCTTTTTTGAGGGCAGGGCCATCATTGGTTCCATCTCCTGTCACTGCCACTACTTGCCGTGTGTCCCCAACTGTACTGTCAATGATGCCTGAAAAACACAAACCAGGACTGAATTACCCAAAGCAGGATGCCACGTTAAACTCAAAACGCCAGTCAGTGAAGAAACAAAGAGCGTACACCGCCTTCCAAATTATTATGCAAATGATATTTTTCTCTGATTTTCTTAGTCATCAACCATTAGACTATAATTCAAATGTTACTGAACAAACCTCCCAATGATAACAGTATGTTTTTCAAAAATAATAAACTTAAAATGCACTGTTCCAAATTATTATGCACAACAGAGTTTCAAAACATTTTAAAGGTTGTATAGAACTGAAAATGGTCACTTGTTGAATTTGCAGCATTAAAAGGTCATATTTCCTGAAATCAAAAGCTATTTCAATCAAAAACATCTTAACAGGTCAAGTTACATTTTAACATAGGACCCCTTATTTTATAGCAGCTTCACAATTCTTGCATCCATTGAACTTGTGAGTTTTTGGAGAGTTTCTGCTTGAATTTATTTGCAGGACGTGAGAATAGCCTCCCAGAGCTGCTGTTTGGATGTGAACTGCCTCCCACCCTCATAGATCTTTTGCTTGAGAATGCTCCAAAGGTTCTCCATAGGATTGATGTCAGGGGAGGTTGGGGGCTACACCATGAGTTTCTCTCCTTTTATGCTCATAGCAGCCAATGATGCAGAGATATTCCTTGCAGCCTGAGATGGTGCATTGTCATGCATGAAGATATGGAAAGCACAGTTCTTTTTGTACCATGGAAGAAAATAGTCAGTCAGAAACTCCACATGCTCTTCAGAGGTCATTTTCACACCTCCAGGGACCCTAAAGGGGCCGACCAAGCTTTCTCCCCATGATTCTGGCTCAAAATCCTCCTTGCTGACGTCACAGCCTTGTTGGGACATGGTGGCCGTTCACCAACCATCCATCATTCCATCCATCTGGACCATCCAGGGTTGCATGGCACTCATCAGTGAACAAGACTGTTTGAAAATTAGTCTACATGTAGTTCTAGGCCCATTGCAGCTGTTTCTGCTGGAGATCATTGGTTAGGGGTGGCTGAATAGAAGGTTTATGCATAACTGCAAGCCTCTGGAGGATCCTACACCTTGACGTTCGCGGGATTCCAGAGGCACCAGAAGCTTCAAATATCTGTTTGCTGCTTTGTAATGGCATTTTAGCAGCTGTTCTCTTAATCCAATGTATTTGTCTGGCAGAAACCTTCCTCGTTGTGCCTTTATCTGCACGAACCCGTGTGCTCTGACTCAGCCACAAATCTCTTAACTGTACGATGATCATGCTAAAGTTTTCGTGAAATATCTAAGGTTTACATTCCTTGTCCAAAGCATTCAACTATTTCATGCCTTTCAGCAGCAGAGATCCTTTTTCTTTCCCATATTGCTTAAAAATGGTGGTCTGCTTAATAATGTGGAATGTCCTTCTTCAGTAGTTTTTCCTTTAATTGGGCTCACCTGGCAAACTAACTATCACAGGTGTCCAAGATTGATTTCAGTGATCCAAAGAGTCCTGAGACAAAATACCATCCCCATGAGTTTAATTGAAAAACAAAATACAGTGGTACCTCGGTTCTTGAACTCACTAGAACTCGAATTTCTTGAAAGTCGAACAAACCAGTTTGACCTAGAACTCGATCTGAATATCAGAAGTTGAACCGTGAACGATGACCTAATATAAATTGTACATGCCAGGAAATGAGTCATACTACAATGCAATTCTTACTTGAACGCCTTCTTCACAGACTGGACGATTAACCAAATAAAGCAGTGCAACATTACAGTAACTAACAATAAATAAACCACTAACTTGCATGTACTATTAGAGCATTTATGTCATTTATTTGAACTTTATTTTACCAGGTAAATTAACTGAAAACCAGTTACACCTAAATTACATTTAGGTGTAACTTGGGTGCCCGGGAACCAATTAATTGGTTTTCCATTATTTCTTATGGGAAAAATTCGATCAGAACTCAAACTTTTTAGGATTCGATCCGGAGTCCGGAACGGATTAAGTTCGAGAATCGAGGTACCATTGTATTTAATCTTTTTGACACTTAAATACAATTTGCATAATAATTTGAAATGTGGTGTACTTATGTGTTATGTGCCACAGAAGTGTCAAAGAAGTCAGCACATAGCAGGTTTACATAACCTATGCAAGTCTCAGCCAGAAGGAGATTCTTATACTGCTGTTTCGTAACTCCTTGAACAACATACAAGTTAGATATTCATAGCCAGCACCCGTACATATACCTCTCTCTCTCCCATAATATGAGATTAAAAAACTGATGGCTTTGAAGAAGTCTGAAAGCCCCTGGGTTCACCATGAGTAAATACACTGACACATAAAAGGGATGACAAATTTCACAGATGAAGGAAAAGGATTCCTGTCTGAAAGGAGGGCATAGCTAAGACTGAAGTCATCTCCACACCCAGATGAATTAATCTGGGGAAAAAAAAGTACTGCATGCCATCAGTTGTATATGAGTAAGCTCAAATGAATCCCACTATATATTATTTTTTTATAAAACCTTTCCCAATGTGAATTGATCCAGTCAAGTCTTAGATGACTTTCTGTAAACCGAAAGACAAACCCTGGTTCTCAACTCATTAAAGGCATTTATTTGCCTATAAAATTCTGGGCCATGCTTTACCTTTCACTAGTGTATGCTTGTCCGTGGGGGATGAGCGTGCCAAGACCCGCAACTTGGGCCATACCTTGTCCAGACGCTCCTGCTCCACCTAAACAAGGAGAAAGGGGAAAATTAAGTCCATTTTACAATTCAATGTCGCTTATCTACCAGAGATTAACACTTTAATATGCTGTATATAAATTGCTGTATATTTAATATGCTGTATATATACAGTGGTACCTCGGTTCTCGAACTTAATCCGTTCCGGACTCCGGATCGAATCCTAAAAAGTTCAAGTCCTGATCGAATTTTTCCCATAAGAAATAATGGAAAACCAATTAATTGGTTCCCGGCCCCCCAAAATTACACCTAAATATGTTGTTTTTTTTTTTTTAAAGCATTTAAACACAAAATGAACAGGATAAGACAAAAGCAGCATTTTTTTCTTAATGGCTTCCAAAACGATAAAGATCTTATCCCAACATTACCCCTGTCCTGCCCCGATCGTCCGCTCCTTCCGTGTGCCACGCCCCCTCGTTAACCTCGTGTGGGATCCCCATGTGATCAACTGTTTCTGGTTGTTTTCATTAGTCCTCTGTATTAAGTCCGCGTTTCAGTTTGCTTCGCCAGTCCGCTCATTGGGTGCATTCGACTTTCTTACAGCGCTGGCTTAAAGCAACGCATTCTGATCCTAACCGTAATGCAATGCATTACGGTTAGATGCATTGCGACCTCTCACCCGGCTGCACAAACTGGAACCGCCTCCGTGACGACACACCTTTGCCCTTATTGGCTGAATAGTTTAGTTACATGCATGACGTTTGTATCCCAGGCAGTTCCGATGCGTAATCTGCTATTTCTCCTGAATATTACGTAAAGCCGTGAGAACTGGTTTTCAGTTAATTTACCAGGTAAAATAAAGTTTAAATTAATGACATAAATGCTTTAATAGTACACGTAAGTTAGTGGTTTATTTATTGTTAGTTACTGTAATGTTGTGCTGCTTTATTTGGTTAATCGTCCAGTCTGTGAAGAAGGCATTCAAGTAAGAATTGCATTGTAGTTAGGGCTGAACGATTTGGGGAAAATATCGAATTGCGATTTTTCTGACAGACATTGCGATTACGATTTGATTTGCGATATAATTTTTTATGTCAAGCTTCAGTTGAATATTCAGTGTGTAGTAAATTTAAAACATATGATGCAGCATTACCACGAGATACCATCAAAATATTAACTGGTCTATATTCTAATGCAAGGATGAGAATTTAAAGATGTGGTGTGTTAAGTTAAATAATGTAATAATGAACAAATGCAGCTATGCAGGTAATGCTGATTACCCCCTTAATAACACTAGAACCGTCTTTCCCATGCCAGTGAACAAGCAAGAACTTCTACGGTGTATGCAGCCGTTTTGTTTGCGCTAATGTGTTATTAGCAGAGATGGGAAGTAACGAAGTATAAATACTTTGTTACTGTACTTAAGTAGAATTTTCAGGTATCTATACTTTACTTCACTATTAATTTTTGTGTCAACTTTCGACTTTTACTTCGTACATTTTAGCACGAGTATCTGTACTTTCTACTCCCTAGATTTTTACTCTTGCATTTAAATGGTGTTTGTTCATAATCATAGACAGTAAATGTCATATTTATTATGCCATTTTGCAACGCATTTTACCTATTCCGTATCAATAATACGCGCCACGCAGACAACGTGACTGATTGGTTTATGCTTAGAAACGTATATAAACACATACAGAAAAGACAATCCTATTGGTGCATTTGCGCACAAGACGATGAACGTAAAGCGGGTAAGAGAAAAAAATTTAAACCAGGCGGCAACTCGGTGGGAAATCATATCATTCGCGACAGTGGCACCAAGAAGCGAAGTTCAGCGAAATGACTGATAAAACTGGCATTCAAGAATTCGCCTTCCAATTTGAAAAAACATGTGGAGGTAAGAAATGCTTCTTGTCATGGATAGTTAATTCTTTGTTTTTAGTAATAATGGCTCGGCTACGTTTGCAATGCTGTACTCGGCTAGCAGCGACACGGTGTGTCTTGGTTTACTCATTTAGGTTAGCTAGCTATCAGTTTGAAAATAAGCTCATAATCACTTCATTACCATAACCTAATATTATTTAGCATACTCTGTTGCGTGTATAGCCAGATATTATTCAAAGGAAATTGTTATTTCATGTAGTCCTAATGTGTGTGTGTCTGCTTTTGGCCTCCAGAGAAAACACAAAAATCAATTGGAGAGGTACACAAACCTCACTTCCAAAAGGCTCACAGCGCCAGATGAAGGCCCAGCCTCCAAACAACCAAAACTAAGTACTATGTATGTATGTATACAAAGTTATACATGAGGTTTTGGCAGTTGTGTAGTTACTTCTCTGTTTTTTGAAGGGACTCAGTATTTTGAATGATGACATGCACAAATTCAGAGTTAAGGATTACATCATTGGCTGTGTCTTTCTCTTCCCTCTCCCCCCAACACACACACACAGTGATGTGGGTAGTTCTCACATAGATGCACCTAAAGTCCTACACATGATCTCTTGCTGTTAAATAGAAGTTAGTAATAGGGTATGCTTTTAATGTTATTGTCTAGGCTTTGAAGTCTGTTGTGATGGATAATATTTATGTGTAGGCTAATATCTATTTGCATACCAATAAATTTTTTGAACACCGTGCACATTGAGTTTGCAATCCCTCAATCTTTTACAGCAGTTTTATTTTTTGAATGTGTTTAGAAAAGATTGGTCAACGGAGCTTTTTGTATTCATTTCACTTAATTTTTTTCTGCTTGCACTTGGACATGGAGTCCAGGAAGCTTTTCCCTAAAATGGTGGTTTTGTCCTTCGCAAGGTTACTTTATACTTTTATACTTTAAGTATGTTTTAGAGCCTGTACTTTTCACTTTAATTTGAGTAAAAAAGTTGAGTCAATACTTCAACTTTTACTAGAGTCTTTTTAAACACAGGTATCTATACTTGTACTTGAGTAAAGAATGTGTGTACTTTTGACACCTCTGGTTATTAGTGTTAATAACAGCAGCGAATCTAACATTCAGAAAGCTGCAATGTTCATATCAGAGCAGCTTTTCTGTCCTGAAACTGTAAAACATAGTATGCATTTTATAAAATGTCGAATACATAGACGTAGTTTATTGGTTGTCATGTTGGTCTACGTTTCCGCTTTTTAACAACTGTATAAGGTTATTTTTTATACAAATCAATTCAGGGGAAACAGAAAATGTATGTGTTCAGGGTTGCAAACTCTCACGGGTTTGGGTAACACGCTTTCAGACTCTCTCACAAGAAATCTTATGGCAAATCTAAATGATTCCATTATGAACTTAGACTTAGCTGCATCAAAAACGTAAGGGCAGTTCGCAAACCCTACAGACTATTTACATGGTAATAAAGCTCTTACATACATGTAAATGTATGTGCAGACTCGTCTCAAACAGAAAGCCTCACTCCAGGCAGCTGACCAAAGATTTGACTTGCTCTGACAAATATAAAACGGAGAAAACATTATATGCGTCACTTTTTTATATGTTTTTTAAGTAAGACCATGCCCATACCCAACTGTAATTACGATTAAAGCGATCTGTTCTTTTAGTATTTGTGTTCAAGCGAGGCTTTCATTTTATTACTGTTGTGGTATTAAGATTAATTTCACAAGATTAATCTATGGAAAATCAATGAGCACAAAAACATATGACATAAACACGACTGTATTATGGATTTTACGGCACTTCTGGGGGTCACAGGATTACCAACCGTCTCATTGTTGTTTTGATGGGTTATATGCTAATGTGATTTCCCTTAACAAAAACAAAAGGTGTGATACGCTGAAGTACAGTATATTGCAGCTGGTGTTTAAAAGGAGGTCGCCGGTTCTATTGATGATAGGACCTTTCTGAAACAATCTCGGACCATGAAATAGGAAGGCAATTCACTTATAGCTCAGTCGCGGAATCAGTATTTTTTCCGCACCGCGAATGCAACATTTTCTTCACGTGTTTGCTGTTTGTGGGCGTGTATTCCGTCGCCTCGGGCCACTTCTGATTGGTGAGCATGACTGTCACATAAGGAGCACGGCGCTTGTGATTGGTGAGAACGACTGTCATATAGGAAGCATGGTATGAGTTTAGAAAACTATTCTTACAACAGTTTTAAACCCTGGGTCCGACGTGATGTATAATGTAAGTCCTAAATCGCAGCCATTGCCATTTGCTAATCGCGTTGTTTCAAATCGCAATTTCGATTTGAAATCGATAAATCCTTCAGCCCTAATTGTAGTATGACTCATTTCCTGGCGCGTACAATTTATATTAGGTCATCGTTCATGGTTCGACTTCTGATATTCAGATCGAGTTCTAGGTCAAACTGGTTTGTTCGACTCAAGAAATTCTAGTTCTAGTGAGTTCGAGAACTGAGGTACCACTGTATTCTTTATAAGAAAGAAAGAAAAAATGTGGCCAGTGGTGGGCTAATGGTCAGGTAAGCACACTTGTAATTGAAAGATTGCTGGTTTAGATCCCTGACCAGCAAGGCACCACTGAGGTACCCTGAGCAAGATACCGCCCCCAAGCACTGCTCTCCAGATGCTGAATTAGCTGCCCCCTGCTATGTCACATATGGGTTATGCAGAGGACACATTTCGTTGGTGTATGATCACTGATCACCTAATTCTAATAAAATAAACATTACATATGCCTCTTGGAAGCAACTCTGTACCAACCAATTGATAATAATGATTTTATTTGTTAAATACACTTAAGACAATGAATTTGAAAACAGACTGAGTAAATGCAAAAATATTAATGTATAAAATAATGTAAAATTCTAGTTTCCCTCTTTCTTACCTCTCCTTTATCATTGCGAATTTGTTGGTTGAACTCTTTGCCTTCCAGGCACAGGAAATCCTCTCCAGGTTGCAGAATGCCACACTTGGTGGCAATGGCACGGGCCGTGTTGATGTTGTCCCCAGTTACCATGCGCACAGTGATCCCAGCCCTCTGGCACTTAGAAATAGCTTCAGGGACCTAGAATGACACATATGAGTCTGATAACCCACATGCTGGAAAATTAATGAATTAAAATATTAAAAATAAAATTATATGCTCTATCATATAAACACCAAGGCAAACTCATTTAAAGGAGCAATGATTGTACTGGATTGGCCGCAGACTGACAACATGATGCTGTATAAGCAGTTGGAAGATAGTTGAACATGGATTGAAAACCTCTAAACAAATCCATGCTTACCAAATCGTGGTACCAAGAGATTCAGTTAGATAAATACTGCAGTATTAAAATGACATTATTCTATTTCCACTGTTACAATGCATATTTGCAGTGAGAAAAATCAATGAAACGAGCTTTAAACAAGTGACCTTCATTCATAAAATTTAAGTGTGTTGGGGGATTTTTTTCTTCATGATCAATAAATTATGATAATCTGAAAATCCTCCAAAAAATAACACATCCCTTCAGCACTTCCTTGTAATCCTGACTAGAGACTGCTGAGATGAAAAGTGACATTAAATCTCAGTCTGCTTAGGTTATTTTAGTCTTCCTCAGCATGATACTATGCCTTCCTCTTTGCTCAGTAAGCTGTAGCCCAAAGTGACTTTTCAGTCTAGTCAGGGGGTCTTAATGCAGAGGAGGTTAGGTAAAGAGGGGGGGGGGGGCTTGACTGCAGTATTTACCCACATTTGGCTTGATGATGAATTACTCCCCATCCCTCTTCAAACCCAATCAACTAATTTATTTATACACAATTAAAAATCTCCCAACACACTACAGACAGGACAGGGTGGACACCTCCTCCAATCACAATAATATTGAGAAGGTCCACAGAATATTACACAATGTAGAGATTTTATGGCTAATTTTTTTCCCCACTTGTAACCATATGAATATTAAATATTTCCAAAAAGCTCGGCTCTGGGCAATCCTCATCAACTGTGCTGGGTACATATCTTCTTTAAATGGTATCTTAACATAGTCAAAGTGGAAGTGCTGTTCATAATAAGCATGGCGAACAATACCTTTTCATCATTTTTTGTTGTAAACACCAGCACTGAATTATACCTTCGATGAGCCAAAACATAATGACCACCTCCCATGTGAAACAAATAATGCAGGCTATCTTGTTAAAACAGCAGGTGTCCAATTGTGCAATATATTAAATGGACACCTAACACCCAGAATTAAAAGGCAATGTGCTTAATGCAAAAGAAATAGGCAGGGGTAAAGACCTGAGTGACTTCGATAAGGGTCACATCATTATGGCCAGATGACCGGGTCAGAGCATCTCCCAAATGCCAAGGCTTGCACCCTCTAAGAGTGGTCCAAAGAGGAAGAAAAACTACAAACTGCCAACAGGGTTTTAGGCAGCCAAGACATGAGATGTAAGACAAGATATGAGGTATGAACAAAGGCTATCCCTTCTGGTACATATCAACAGAAGGGCTACTGTGGCACAAATCACAAATAATCTGGCAAAAGAACTCATTGTTTTTTTATTGTATTTTTTTTTTTCTCTTCCCATTAATTTTTTTTCTCCTCCTCCCTCTTAGGGGCTCCATAGAAATGTCTAAGACAAATTGCACATTTTCATGGATAAGCACAGGACAATGCATTTTATTTTTCCATATAGGATGGTCTGCACACTGCAACAGACATGCTTTTAAAACTAATTAATAGCTTACCCTAGTTCATCTAAAATTGTTAATGGTTATTTTTTTAGCTCAACTTTTAGCTATAGTCTGTGAAGATCACTCCCTCCCATAAATGAAAGTAGCCGGGAAGAAGGAATTTGTAGTTGGGCTATCAATGCTATCCTGATAATTTTCTTATCATGAAAGAGAACTAACAGTGGTAAGGTCGTGTCTTGGTAGATCATCCACATAAGTTGGTAAGTTCAAAATTACCACCAGGAATTTCCACTGGAACTGCTAACATTCTGGCTGCTGACTGGAAGACAGAAGTTGATGATGTGACAATGTCGAACTTCCCAACTTACAAGAATGGTGAACAAAATATTACCGCAATAGGCAAGACTTGTCAAATCGGCATTTAAAAAAACCTCATTGGAAACCTAGGCAAAAAATCTCTACCTTGCTAGGTATAGCCTAAGCCAAATTTACCAACAAAGGTGATAATTGCTGGTTAGTTAGATATTGATGCTGGGTAACTTGTTTGATATTACCGATTATGGATAATATTGTTATATTGCTCAGACCTAACACGGCCAGATTCATGCTAAGGGGTACAGTATAAAAATAGCAAAACACACAACTTTAACTGTCCTATTCACAACAAAGAAGCGGTTCAGAAATACCATCTATATAAACCTGTCCTCACGTACATGCGTTCTTTCACATTCAGAAGTAAATAAAAGGAAACTACATAATTATATGAACAATTTGTCATTGTGTTTGGAAACCTATGTCACTGTCTAGACCAGTTTGGTTATTCTCATTTACACAAGGTTTTGTATCTTACCTCTGGCCGTACAGGGTCCTCAATGCCCACCACTGCAATACAGGTCAGGTCAGACAGAATCTCATTCTCATTGTCCCAATTGGGTTCAGTATCGCCGGGAAAGTCCCGCATGGCCAAGCAGATAGTTCGCAGGCCATCACAAGCCATGGGCTCTATCACTTTTCGCACCATCTCATCACGGTCCTTTGGCTTAAACACCCTAGGCTGGCCAGAGGCATCCAAGATGCGGGAACACCTGGAAAGTGGATCCAGGGAGAGTGAAGGAAGAACACAAACAAGAGTATTGTCACAATGCTGACATGAAAACATATTTATTTCTGTGGGGGTAGGGAAGAACTCATGGAGTTTTACACAGAGTTGGAAATCTCTGGCCACTGTTCTCATGGACAGAGACATACTTTTCTCTTAAATCAGTCCTCAGCCACTCTCCTCATGGTTTCTCTAAAAGTCAAATCACCAAGTATTTCAGACTGTTGCTGAGTAAAAATACATAAATACAAATCAGCTTTGCCTCTAGTGTGATAATGTGATAATCCCATAGCTGGCAGCATGATTTTATTGTTGGGTACTTGAACAAGGCCCTTAACCCCTATTGTTCCATGGACTGGCTGACCCTGATCTTCTCAGTTATGTCATTTTGGACAAAAACCAAGAACATGCAAATAAGAATAACAATAAGAAGAAATAAAACAAAACATGATGACATGATAGAAGGAAAAAATGCGTACTTGCGAAGGATTATCTCGGAGGCACCCTTGCTATACATGCGGTAGCCTGTACCATCTGGGTTTTTCAGCACTGTGCTCATGCTCTTCCGTGAAGAGTTAAAGGTGTAAACCTTGTAGAGTTTCTCTTCTGGCACCTCATCGCGGATCGGCTGATAATCTCGCTTCAGATCAAGCACTAGACCAAGCAGTGAGCATTCAGTCTTGTTTCCCACATGGCGAGGCAGTCCCCCTTCCCTTTCTGGGGGCTAGATCAAAATTTCAGATGAAGATGATAGGAGTGTTTTGATGTATTTGATAAATCTTAAAATTTGTATGTTTACATAAACAGGTGACATTGTGTGTAGGCATCTTTAAATTGCCCATAATGAGATTATGAGTGCGAGTGGGTATGTGTGCGTGTGTGTGAATGTATGGATGCCCTGCAACCTTGCAATACACTGGCATCCTGTACAAGGTGCCTTGTGTTTCTCCCACAAGCCTACAATGGATAAATGACTGAAAGGTAATATATTTCAACTGATCTGTGGTTATAAAAAGCTTTAAGAAGTTTTTTTCACTTTTTTCTTAGATAATATTTTTCACATAATGTAGAAAAACATGGTTACAGTAAATGCCAGAAAAAGTTATACTACATTATACCGAAAAGGGATAAGCATTAATAGCTGCTAAAATTAAGGAAGTAAATCAATTGTTTGACACTGTTGTGTGGTATAAATCTCTGCTAAATGGGACTAAAACATGTACTGAAATTCCAAATTGCAAATTTGTGTTACTAACCAGAGCTTGTACATGTTTATTTCAATGTCCATACATTCAGTGCTGACGAGTGCCCAAATTCTTTAACTCCATCAACTGATTTATATTCATACAAAGACGAATTCTACAAGTACTTTCTGTAGCGTAGGAGGTGCGTGGGATGCAACACGAAAGATCAATATGTGACCTTGCTTAAAACGAATGGTTTCCAGGGATTTTTACCCCAGCACCTTCTGGTTAGCACTCCTGAGTCGCACAGCAGCTCACCTCTATCCCACACAGATGACTCACCACTCCATTCCACCACGGATTAGTTTGTGTTAGCTCACAATATGTGGGCGCTTGTTTATTTATATATTTTTTATGCAACAGCATCCTGCAAACGTCTTGCACACTGACTGCAAGGCAGTTTTATATTCTGAGAATGACCACCAGGATGTTGCTTACCAGAATCTTGGTTGTGTATGCAGAGTTGATGGAAATGCTGTTAACCATCAGCTCCAGTGTCTCTGGTCGCAGTACTTCTGGCTCGGGCACAGTGCGGTAGTGTGTGTCACCGATATAAGCCTGCACCACCGTCATGCGGTTCATGGTCAGAGTACCCGTCTTGTCAGAGCAGATGGCTGTCGCATTTCCCATGGTCTCACAGGCATCCAGATGCCGGACAAGGTTGTTGTCCTTCATCATTTTCTAAAATCACAGGCAGGGGGTGAACCACCCTAGAGAAGTTTCCAACTCAAGGACATGGTGGAATAGACGTTACCCTACACTCAAGAAATGGATCATGCACAGCTATACCACTAGTAGATATCCTGGTCCTCACCTTTACAGAGTACGCCAGGGAGATGGTGACCGCAAGAGGCAATCCCTCAGGAACAGCCACAACCAACACTGTCACGCCAATGATGAAGAACTTCACAAAGTACTGAATGTAAATGGGTGTACATTCCTTCAACCAGGGGCGTCCCTGGACGCCGAAAGTGTCGATAACAAAGTACAGGATGAGGATGATCACTGTTACAGCAGACATGATCAGACCTGAAAAAATGAGCACGGAAGAACGTATTGCTTTGCAAATGTCTCATTGAGATGTTCATGAACTAAATTTGTCACTATATAACTTTCATTCCAACTATATGCCTGTCTGCTTCAAATTCATCATATTGGACTCAGCTCTATACATTGCTTTATTTTTGTACAATTATTTTTAACAATGTAATTAAATTTAAATTAAATGAAATTAAATTTGTAATTAAACCAGTGCCATTGCTAAAATTGAAGTGCATTTCAAAACCCAGGTCAGATTCACCCACCAGCCTTGCCAATCTGCACAGCCAGCCTGGTGAGCTTGCCCTGCAGCACCGACTTCTCTTTCTTGGTCACATTGACTTTCCGGGTCTCCTTCTCTTCTTTCTCCTCCTTGTCCTCAGACTCAGCTCCCTCCTCACTCTTCAGTGGCTGGATTTCAAGGGCAATCCCATCTTGGGTCTTAGCTGTCAGTAAGGTGTTTTTAGGGGGAAGCAGGAAAGGAGGCGGCATATCAAAACAGGGATAGAGAAACAGGCAAAGGGATGTGGGGAACAAAGGGATTTGAGGGGCAAAATTCTGTGTTAAAGTGAGCAAGGACCAGACATACTGACTACAGTCGGGAGGTATGAACAGGCCCCTCGAACTGCAATTCCCCATTCACTATGCCACCGCATAACACTGTTAGGCCGAAGCAGCATGAGAAAGCACTTTCTCTAATTTACCAAATCCAAATACCACCACTTTCAGCAACCCAGTATAAAAACTAGTGTCCAAAATATTAATTTGTCCCCAGTCTCACTTAAGCAATTTAAATGCACCATTACTTTCTTACAAATCATAAAACATTTGGTTATTTAAGTTCTATTTAATCTAAAAAGAAGCACAAATAAAAATGTTCTTTATTTTGGTTTAAATGATTTATAGGTACAAATAAAATACACGTTTAGTTGAATCTGCAGGAGCGCTGAAGCTCTAGAATAGCCTAAAGAGAAAAAGCAGTAGATTTAATGCAGAAATTACATTTTTACTTTCAAATTACAGACAGCACTTTAATAAAGCCCATCAATGTTTTGTACAAGCATCAGAGAATAGAAATGTCACCCTTTCAAGACTTTAGTCCTGGAAAGAAACATCTTGACAATAACAAGAGTGGGTTGCCATAGCGTACCCCGGGATAAGCAGAAAGAACACCTTTTGTCTCACTGAAGAGCAGAATGTAGGTTCTTCGCTGGTTCATTTGCAAATATACAGTTAGCTTTAACTCTGTCAAAACTGTTGTGTTTAAAATCATATAATTCAATCATATCTGAATATTTTTCATCTTTATTAATCTCATTTAAGGAATAAACAAAGCCAAAGGTACTGAGCCCTGATTCTAAATAGAAAGTTGAAAATTCAGATATGGCATCCTAACAAGATACAATATTTCATATTTAAAGTGCAGCTGTGCAACTTCAATGAAAAAAAAACCCTGGTACAGAATAAAATCCTATAAAGCATTTTACTGCTTTTCTGCTGCTCCTGCCCTATGAACTTGACCATGGAACTGGAATATTTGGTTTCCTAAATGAAGCCTCTAAAGCACAAATTGAAGGGCAAGAGTCATCGCATCTGAGCTGACTTGGCACAACACAAAACCGACTAGACTGACCAAACAACCACACACGGGACTAACGAACTGACTGGCTGATGCCACGACAGACGCACAGGGGGCGAATGTGTCACAAAAAAAAGCAAGGGGGAAAAAAAAATCAATTATAAAACAACAAGAAGCTGAAAGCTCTCTAGACGATTGAGAGCAATGCAAAGAGTTAAACAGTGACGTGAGATAAAGTTACAAGACAGCATGAGGTCCTGAGCATATCCTGGAAGGAGGCGAGAACAGTGAGAAGAGCAAACCGATCCACAGCCAATCAGTAAGCAAGGGTGCAACTCTCAATCCATCCGTATCTGCCTGGCCCTTACTGGAAATTTTATTATATAGCATTTATCAGATGCAAATTGTCAACAATGGCTTTTTCCATTTTACATAGATTTGATAAAGCATTTATAGTATTACAAAAACAGGATTAGAACATCAGTATGATAAAAAAAAAACCCTTGCAAAGTAGATGGTTTCATAGCTCATGTCCCACAGTATGACAATTCCTTTTGAGAACCTGCTAAATGTTAAACATTAAAATCCATTGAAAAAATATCAATAATTTTGTAATAAACAAACCATGAGCCCTAAAACTTTACTGCTTCCATGGTAACAATTTGTCTTTTTCCTCAAAAGAAAAATAATCATGTCATAGCAACATCAGAACATTACTGGATGAACTGAACTCATGAGCCTTCATGAAGTACAGCAATGTTTTTCTGCAGGTGAGAATTGCACCCTTTTACATATAAAGCTAGGTGAGAACCTCCTCCAGGCTTGGTGGGAGAGAAAAGCGACAGCGTAAGAGTGTGAGAGAAAGAGCCATAACAAGACTGAAATACTGAGATGGGACTCCGAGACTGCTGCTGGATGTGCAGGGGAGGGTCTGAGGGCGGGTTACCTTTGTTGCGATTTTCTGGAGCCGCTTGTTTTTTACCTGTTTAAACACAGAAAGAGGGTGGACTGCTGATCACATGGGTTGAAAGAAAAAAAAAACTGAAAATAATACTGAACCAATATAATGAACCGATAAAAGTCACAAATAAAACTGATAGGAGCTGTCCTATCAGAGAGAAATTAAGATTTCTGAAAACCTGTAAAATGGAAATAGTCGAAGATGCAGCACACTTATTACTGAAAAGCAGCTTCCTACCTTCTATTCTACTTTCACAATTTAAAAATATGAAAAGCTTCAATGAAACTGAAGTAACCTGCTTTTCTTTTTTGGGGGAGATTACCTTGAACTATGTTGCATGCACACCCCGATAGTCTGTATTTTATTCCAGCTCAAATGCCCAAACTAAAGTTGGTTGGTATAAACTGAAATTTATCTAAATATTAGCTGCATAAATGAACTTCATGGAAACAACAAAGGTTTTGTAATGTGCCAAAATAGGTTTACTTGAGGTAAATACACATTCCCACTGTGTGTATATAATATTTGATACATTTACACATTTGTTTCAGAGGCCACATTTATCAGGATTCCCAAGTCACAGATTTAAAGGTCATTTAAAAGCGCTCTGTATTACCAATTCCCCATGATTCAATCTGATTTTATACATTTTTTACCATGCCATTTCTGATGAAAACATAAAACATGAAGGCTACATTGAAAAGGTTTTGAACTGCTTGATTGTAAGCTCTATCCAGGCAGTGAGCTGGGTTAAGATTCTTTGTGAACATACACAACCATGATGTGACAGAAAAAGACTGCAAGGCTATCACTTCAGACAAGCGGATGTGTCAATAAAATCATTCAAGTACTGATGGCTTACTGCTGCAGTGAAAGTAGGATTGCATTTATGATTGGGTTTCTTTAGCCTTGGTATGCATGCTTATCTTTATTAAAACAACTTTGGGTCAACTAAATAGTAATTTCCTAAAAAAATAATGATTTGCTGATGTGGGAATAATTTGAACAGATGCAATTATCCAATACACCTGTATCATAAGGTGATCGATATGCAACTAACAATGTGCTTGTTATGCATTTGTTAAATACCATTTTGCTAATGTAACTGATGAACACCATGATTAACTGCTGAAAAGGTAAATAGCATTAAGAGTTCAAATAAAAACTGTCTCAATATGAGTTAAGGACTTCAACTTATTCAAACTGAAAAGAAGGAATAAATCAAAAGTTATTTACAAATGAAATATACAACAGATAATTTGAGGGGGAAAAATCTCTGAACGATTTAACTTTGTCAAACACCTGGATCTGGCCAATATAGTCAAACACACTGAAACCACCCTGCTGAAACATACATTTAGAATAGTATCAATACCACATGACTGAACCTGAATGCCAATTAGCTAAACTGGCAAACTTGCAAAACTGGTTTGGCTCTAGTACACTAAATGTTTCCCATACAAAGATTTTAAAAAGTTTCCACATGTATGCTCTGTTTAATAACAATGTGAAGCTTCAATTTACATGCTTGGTTAACACCAGTTCCAACGTTTCTTACAAGTTACAGGACCCTTATATTTAATTACTGCAATTAACTGTTGAAAAGACGACAAAGAAAACATTGACAAGTGAAGGTAAAGACAAATTTGGAAAATGTCTGGTATGTACTTAGGAAAGCACCCCAATAGTCTGTAATTTATTCCAGCTCAAATGCCCAAACTAAAGTTGGTTGATAATAAAAATACTGCACACAACTTTTTTTTTTTTGTTCTATTGTTTCACATAAAATAACAATTATACATTAGTACACGCATCTAAATGTCAGGAAGAGGTGGTAGTGGGGAAATGTAGATGGGGTTATGAATGACATTTGATTTAAAAGTACCCCAGAGTTAAAATGAACATATTGAAAACAGGAAGATTAGACTGAAAGAACTTTTCTCATGATAGATTTTCATACCTTTCTTCACTTTTTTCTCCTCCTCTTCACCTCCTGCACCTAACAGTGTAAAGATGATTCCGGTCTGGGAGTTGAGGCCGACCGCACTGACCACCATCCTTCCAGATCCTTCCATTACATGAGTACCTAGAGAAAGAGAAACAGACCATCAGTCACTAAGCAATACAAATAATTAGCAAGATACCATATCTGTCAAGTCGAGACCACTGGAAAACATAAAATCATTCATCAAGTAATGCATGAAGGGAAATTCTCACCAGAAAGCAGCATGGGATCTTTCTCAAAGGACTTCTTGACCTGGTCGGACTCCCCGGTTAGTGAGCTCTCATCAATCTTAAGGTCATTCCCCTGGATCAGGATTCCATCTGCTGGCAACAGGTCACCTGAGATGACACAGATGAGGTCAGCTTAGCTTAGTCCAACAAGCCCACCTCTCACCCACTCTTGTCGTAGTGACTACATTGGATAGAGTGTTCATTATAAATCAGACACACTGTACTGTTACTACATTTTCACAAGTGCATATACAAAATTTATGCTAAGATGCAATTTATGCTGTAAAATTCAGTAACACTAAAAGCAATCATCATAATGCATTATAGAGACCTTCATAATGCATAATAACACATTCATAAAGTATTATAAACACATCCATAACTATTTATACAAAGGCATAACACTTGCTTGTTGTGCATCATGAATGCCCTTCATCTATAATGCACTATAGAAATCCTTCATAATGCATTGTAATGGTCAGTATAAGAAATTATAACACATTATGAAGGTATTTATAGTGCATTACACATGAGAGCTTCATAAAGCATTCATAATGCATAACAAACATAGCTATAATGTGTTATGCCTTTTAATAAATATAGTCATGTGTATAATACTTTATGAAAGCCTTATAATACATTGTATAGGTATTTATAATGCATTATATATGGGTGCTTTAAGTAAACTGTTACTCAAAATTGCAATGCATACAATATTTTCCTTAATGAAGTGGAAGACATCTATCTTATCTGTAATGTAACTAGCCACTTTGTGTTTTCTATAGTTCAGAAAAGGGTTCAGAAATACAAACTATACGAAAATGCAAAGAAAATTGTTAAAAGAAGCCATAAAAGAAAATACAAGTGTGTACTTCCCAGAATAATCCATCTGGTTATATATACAAATGACTTTTCTCACCGTATTTGATTTGGGCGATATCTCCCACCACTATTTCAGCAACAGGGATCTGAATGACCTGGCCCTTCCGGATAACAGTGAATTTCTGCTCCTGCTCAATGCGGCTCTGCAGCCCTCGGAACTGCTTCTCCTTGCTCCAGTCATTGAATGCCGTCACCAGCACCACAATAATGACAGAAAACAGGATAGCTGCTCCCTCAATCCAGCCAGCCTGTGCCTCGCCTTCATCCTCCAC